>NW_027477937.1:0-48944 GCF_051020955.1 Megalopta genalis
GCTTCAAATCAATGCGAAGTAGAAGGCTCAGCATCAAATCCATGCGACACAATTGATATAGCATCAGATACATGCGATATAAGTGATACAGCTTCAAATGCAGGAGAAACAAACGAGACAGATTCAAATCCTTGCAAAACTCATGATTAAGTTTTAAATCGATGCTATGTAGAAGGTTTATCTTCAAATCCATGCCTAACAAATGATTAAGCTTCAGATACTTGCGATATAAGTGATATAGCTTCAAATTCAGACGAAACAATCGAGATAGCTTCATGTCCAAGGGAAACACATGATTTGGCTTCAAATCAATGCGAAACACATGATTTAGCTTCAAATCAATGCGATGTAGAAAATTGGCTTCAAATCCATGCGAAACAAATGATTTAACATAAGATAGTTGCAATATAAGTTATATAGCTTCAAATGCAGACGAAACAAACGAGATAGCTTCAAATCCAAGCGAAACAAATGATTTAGCTTCAAATCAATGCGATGTAGAAGATTTAGCTTCAAATCCACGCGAAACACATGATTTAGCTTCAAATCAATGCCATATAGAAGGTTTAGCTTTAAATCCGTGCGACACAAATGATGTAGCTTCAGATACTTTCGATATAAGAGATATAGCGTCAAATGCATACCGAACAAACAAGTTAGCTTCAAATCCATGCGAAAAACATGATTTAGCTTCAAATCAATTCGAAGTAGAAGGATTAGCTTCAAATCTATGCGATACAAATGATTTAGCATCAGATACATGCGATATAAGTGATATAGCTTCAAATGCAGGAGAAACAAACGAGTTAGCTACAAATCCATACAAAACACGTGATCAAGCTTCAAATCAATGCTATGTAGAAAGTTCAAATCCATGCGAAACAAATGATTTAGCTTCAAACACTGGAGATATAAGTGATATAGTTTCAAATGCAGACGAAGCACACGATTTAGCTTCAAATCCATGCGAAACACATGATTCAGCTGCAGATAAATGCGATGTAGATGGTTTAGCTTCAAATCCATGCGAAACAAATGATTTAACATCAGATAGTTGCGATATAAGTGATATAGCTTCAAATGCAGACGAAATAAACGAGTTAGCTCCAAATCCAAGCGAATCACATGATTTAGCTTCAAATCATTGCGATGTAGAAGGTTTAACTTCAAATCCTTGCGAAGCAAATGATTTAGCTTCAAACACTTGGGATATAAGTGATATAGCTTCAAATGTAGACGAAACAAACGAGTTAGCTTCAAATTCACGCGGAACACATGATTTAGCTTCAAATCCATGCGACACAAATGATTTAGCATCAGATACATGCGATATAAGTGAAATAGCTTCATATGCAGACGAAACAAACGAGTTAGCTTCATTTCCAAGCGATACACATGATTTAGCTTTAAATCAATGCGATGTAGAAGGTTTAGCTTCAATTTCATGGGAAACAAATGATTTAACATCAGATAGTTGCGATATAAGTGATATAGCTTCAAATGCAGACGAAGCAAACGAGTTAGCTACAAATCCATGCGAAACACATGATTCAGCTGCAAATAAATGCGATGTAGAATATTTAGCTTCAAATCCATGCGAAACACATGACTTAGCTTCAAATCAGTGGGATGTAGTAGGTTTAGCGTCAAATACACGCCAAACACATGATTTAGCTTCAAATCAATGCGATGTAGAAAATTTGGCTCCAAATCCATGCGAAACAAATGATTTAACATAAGATAGTTGCGATATAAGTTATATAGCTTCAAATGCAGACGAAACAAACGAGATAGCTTCAAATCCAAGCGAAACAAATGATTTAGCTTCAAATCAATGCGATGTAGAAGATTTAGCTTCAAATCCACGCGAAACACATGATTTAGCTTCAAATCAATGCCATATAGAAGGTTTAGCTTTAAATCCGTGCG
This sequence comes from Megalopta genalis, assembly GCF_051020955.1. Taxonomy (NCBI): domain Eukaryota; kingdom Metazoa; phylum Arthropoda; class Insecta; order Hymenoptera; family Halictidae; genus Megalopta; species Megalopta genalis. The sequence goes on from NW_027477937.1 coordinate 1,930, forward strand.
ACACATATGATATAGCTTCAGATACTTTCGATATAAGAGATATAGCGTCAAATGCAGACCGAACAAACAAGTTAGCTTCAAATCCATGCGAAAAACATGATTTAGCTTCAAATCAATTCGAAGTAGAAGGATTAGCTTCAAATCCATGCGACACAAAAGATATAGCATCAGATACATGCGATATAAGTGATATAGCTTCAAATGCAGGAGAAACAAACGAGACAGACACAAATCCATGCAAAACTCATGATTAAGATTTAAATCAATGCTATGTAGAAGGTTTATCTTCAAATCCATGCCTAACAAATGATTAAGCGTCAGATACTTGCGATATAAGTTATATAGCTTCAAATGAAGACGAAACAAACGAGTTAGCTTCATATCCAAGCGAAACACATGATTTGGCTTCAAATCAATGCGATGTAGAAGGTTTAGCTTCATATCCAAGCTAAACACATGATTTAGCTTCAAATCAATGCGATGTAGAACGTTTAGCTTCAAATCCATGCGAAACCAATGATTTAGCTTCAGATACTTGCGATGTAAGTTGTATAGCTTCAAATGCAGACGAAACAAACGAGTTAGCATCATATCCAAGCGAAACACATGATTTAACTTCAAATCAATGCGATGTAGAAGGTTTAGCTTCAAATCCATGCGAAACAAATGATTTAGCATCAAACACTTGGGATATAACTGATATAGCTTCAAATGCAGACGAATCAAATGAGTTAGCATCAAAAACCATGCTAAACACATGATTTAGCTTCAAATCAATGCGAAGTAGAAGGCTTAGCATCAAACCCATGCGACACAAATGATATAGCATTGGATACATGCGATATAAGTGATACAGCTTCAAGTGCAGGAGAAACAAATGAGACAGATTCAAATCCTTGCAAAACTCATGATTAAGCTTTAAATCGATGCTATGTAGAAGGTTTATCTTCAAATCCATGCCTAACAAATGATTAAGCTTCAGATACTTGCGATATAAGTGATATAGCTTCAAATTCAGCCGAAACAATCGAGATAGCTTCATGTCCAAGCGAAACACATGATTTGGCTTCGAATCAATGCGATGTAGAAGGTTTACCTTCAAATCCATGCGAAACAAATGATTTAGCTTCAAATCAATGCGAAGTAGAAGGCTTAGCATCAAATCCATGCGACGCAAATGATATAGCATCAGATACTTGCGATATGAGTGATATAGCTTCAAATGCAGAAGAAACAAACGAGTTAGCATCATATCCAAGCTAAACACACATGATTTAGCTTCAAATCAATGCGATGTAGAACGTTTAGCTTCAAATCCATGCAAAACCAATGATTTAGCTTCAGATACTTGCGATGTAAGTTATATAGCTTCAAATGCAGACTAAACAAACGAGTTAGCATCATATCCAAGCGAAGAACATGATTTAACTTCAAATCAATGCGATGTAGAAGGTTTAGCTTCAAATCCATGCGAAACAAATGATTTAGCTTCAAACACATATGATATAAGTGATGTAGCTTCAAATGCAGACGAATCAAATGAGTTATCATCATATTCAAGCTAAACACATGATTTAGCTTCAAATCAATGCTATGTAGAAGATTTTGCTCAAATCCATGCCTAAGAAATGATAAGCTTCAGATACTTGCGATATAAGTGATATAGCTTCAAATGCAGAAGAAACAAACGAGTTAGCATCATATTCAAGCTAAACACATGATTTAGCTTCAAATCAATGCGATGTAGAACGTTTAGATTCAAATCCATGCGAAACCTATGATTTAGTTTCCGATACTGGCGATGTAAGTTATATAGCTTCAAATGCAGACGAAACAAACGAGTTAGCATCATATCCAAGCGAAAAACATGATTTAACTTCAAATCAATGCGATGTAGAAGGTTTAGCATCAAATCCATGCGAAACAAATGATTTAGCATCAAACACTTGGGATATAACTGATATAGCTTCAAATGCAGACGAATGAAATGAATTAGCTTCAAAAACCATGCAGTACACATGATTTAGCTTCAAATCAATACGAAGTAGAAGGCTCAGCATCAAATCCATGCGACACAAATGATATAGCATCAGATACATGCGATATAAGTGATATAGCTTCAAATGCAGTAGAAACAAAGGAGAGAGATTCAAATCCATGCAAAACTCATGATTAAGCTTTAAATCAATGCTATGTAGAAGGTTTATCTTCAAATCCATGCCTAACAAATGATTAAGCGTCAGATACCTGCGATATAAGTTATATAGCTTCAAATGAAGACGAAACAAACGAGTTAGCTTCATATGCAAACGAAACACATGATTTGGCTTCAAATCAATGCGATGTAGAAGGTTTAGCTTCATATCCAAGCTAAACACATTATTTAGCTTCAAATCAATGCGATGTAGAACGTTTAGCTTCAAATCCATGCGAAACCAATGGTTTAGCTTCAGATACTTGCGATGTAAGTTGTATAGCTTCAAATGCAGACGAAACAAACGAGTTAGCTTCAAATTCATGCCAAACACATGATTTAGCTGCAAATCAATGCGATGTAGAAAATTTGGCTTCAAATCCATGCGAAACAATTGATTTAACATAAGATAGTTGCGATATAAGTTATATAGCTTCAAATGCAGACGAAACAAACGAGATAGCTACAAATCCATGCGAAACACATGATTCAGCTGCAAATAAATGCGATGTAGAAGATTTAGCTTCAAATCCACGCGAAACACATGATTTAGCATCAAATCAATGCCATATAGAAGGTTTAGCTTTAAATCCGTGCGACACAAATGATATAGCTTCAGATACTTTCGATATAAGAGATATAGCGTCAAATGCAGACCGAACAAACAAGTTAGCTTCAAATCCATGCGAAAAACATGATTTAGCTTCAAATCAATTCGAAGTAGAAGGATTAGCTTCAAATCTATGCGATACAAATGATTTAGCATCAGCTACATGCGATTTAAGTGATATAGCTTCAAATACAGGAGAAACAAACGAGTTAGATTCAAATCCATGCAGAACACATGATTAATCTTCAAATCAATGGTATGTAGAAGGTTTAGCTTCAAATCCATGCGACACAAATGAATAAGTTTCAAATACTTGCGTAATAAGTGATATAGCTTCAAATGCAGAGGAAACAAACGAGTTAGCTACAAATCCATACAAAACACGTAATTAAGCTTCAAATCAATGCTATGTAGAAAGTTTAGCTTCAAATCCATGCGAAACAAATGATTTAGCTTCAAACACTTGGGATATAAGTGATATAGCTTCAAATGCAGACGAAAACAACGAGTTAGATTCAAATCCATGCGAAACAAATGATTTAACATCAGATAGTTGCGATGTAAGTGATATAGCTTAAAATGCAGACGAAACAAACGAGATAGTTTCAAATCCAAGCGAAACACATGATTTAGCTTCAAATCATTGCGATGTGGAAGGTTTAACTTCAAATCCATGCGAAGCAAATGATTTAGCTTCAAACACTTGGGTTATAAGTGATATAGCTTCAAATGCAGACGAAACAAACGAGATAGCTTCAAATCCACGCGAAACACATGATTTAGCTTCAAATCAATGCGATATAGAAGGTTTAGCTTCAAATCCATGCGAAACAAATGATTTATCTTCAAATCAATGCCATATAGAAGGTTTAGCTTCAAATTCATGCGACACAAATGATATAGCTTCAGATACTTGCGATATAAGAGTTGTAGCTTCAAATGCAGACGAAACAAACGAGATAGCTTCAAATCCATGCGAAGCACACGATTTAGCTTCAAATCAGTTCGAAGTAGAAGGATTAGCTTCAAATCTATGCGATACAAATGATTTAGCATCAGCTACATGCGATTTAAGTGATATAGCTTCAAATACAGGAGAAACAAACGAGTTAGCTTCAAATCCATGCAAAACACATGATTAATCTTCAAATCAATGGTATGTAGAAGGTTTAGCTTCAAATCCATGCGACACAAATGAATAAGCTTCAGATTCTTGCGTAATAAGTGATATAGCTTCAAATGCAGAGGAAACAAACGAGTTAGCTACAAATCCATACAAAACACGTGATTAAGCTTCAAATCAATGCTATGTAGAAAGTTTAGCTTCAAATCCATGCGAAACAAATGATTTAGCTTTAAACACTTGGGATATAAGTGATATAGCTTCAAATGCAGACGAAAACAACGAGTTAGATTCAAATCCATGCGAAACAATTGATTTAACATCAGATAGTTGCGATGTAAGTGATATAGCTTCAAATGCAGACGAAACAAACGAGATAGTTTCAAATCCAAGCGAAACACATGATTTAGCTTCAAATCAATGCGATGTAGAAGGTTTAGCTTCAAATCCATGCGAAACAAATGATTTAACATCAGATAGTTGCGATATAAGTGATATAGCTTCAAATGCAGACGAAATAAACGAGTTAGCACCAAATCCAAGCGAATCACATGATTTAGCTTCAAATCATTGCGATGTGGAAGGTTTAACTTCAAATCCATGCGAAGCAAATGATTTAGCTTCAAACACTTGGGATATAAGTGATATAGCTTCAAATGCAGGCGAAACAAACGAGTTAGCTTCAAATCCACGCGAAACACATGATTTAGCTTCAAATCAATGCGATATAGAAGGTTTAGCTTCAAATCCATGCGAAACAAATGATTTATCTTCAAATCAATGCCATATAGAAGGTTTAGCTTCAAATTCATGCGACACAAATGATATAGCTTCAGATACTTGCGATATAAGAGTTGTAGCTTCAAATGCAGACGAAACAAACGAGATAGCTTTAAATCCATGCGAAGCACATGATTTAGCTTCAAATCAATTCGAAGTAGAAGGATTAGCTTCAAATCTATGCGATACAAAAGATTTAGCATCAGCTACATGCGATTTAAGTGATATAGCTTCAAATACAGGAGAAACAAACGAGTTAGCTTCAAATCCATGCAAAACACATGATTAATCTTCAAATCAATGGTATGTAGAAGGTTTAGCTTCAAATCCATGCGACACAAATGAATAAGCTTCAGATTCTTGCGTAATAAGTGATATAGCTTCAAATGCAGAGGAAACAAACGAGTTAGCTACAAATCCATACAAAACACGTGATTAAGCTTCAAATCAATGCTATGTAGAAAGTTTAGCTTCAAATCCATGCGAAACAAATGATTTAGCTTCAAACACTTGGGATATAAGTGATATAGCTTCAAATGCAGACGAAAACAACGAGTTAGATTCAAATCCATGCGAAACAATTGATTTAACATCAGATAGTTGCGATGTAAGTGATATAGCTTCAAATGCAGACGAAACAAACGAGATAGTTTCAAATCCAAGCGAAACACATGATTTAGCTTCAAATCAATGCGATGTAGAAGGTTTAGCTTCAAATCCATGCGAAACAAATGATTTAACATCAGATAGTTGCGATATAAGTGATATAGCTTCAAATGCAGACGAAATAAACGAGTTAGCACCAAATCCAAGCGAATCACATGATTTAGCTTCAAATCATTGCGATGTGGAAGGTTTAACTTCAAATCCATGCGAAGCAAATGATTTAGCTTCAAACACTTGGGATATAAGTGATATAGCTTCAAATGCAGGCGAAACAAACGAGATAGCTTCAAATCCACGCGAAACACATGATTTAGCTTCAAATCAATGCGATATAGAAGGTTTAGCTTCAAATCCATGCGAAACAAATGATTTATCTTCAAATCAATGCCATATAGAAGGTTTAGCTTCAAATTCATGCGACACAAATGATATAGCTTCAGATACTTGCGATATAAGAGTTGTAGCTTCAAATGCAGACGAAACAAACGAGATAGCTTCAAATCCATGCGAAGCACACGATTTAGCTTCAAATCAGTTCGAAGTAGAAGGATTAGCTTCAAATCTATGCGATACAAATGATTTAGCATCAGCTACATGCGATTTAAGTGATATAGCTTCAAATACAGGAGAAACAAACGAGTTAGCTTCAAATCCATGCAAAACACATGATTAATCTTCAAATCAATGGTATGTAGAAGGTTTAGCTTCAAATCCATGCGACACAAATGAATAAGCTTCAGATTCTTGCGTAATAAGTGATATAGCTTCAAATGCGGACGAAACAAACGAGTTAGATACAAATCCATACAAAACACGTGATTAAGCTTCAAATCAATGCTATGTAGAAAGTTTAGCTTCAAATCCATGCGAAACAAATGATTTAACATCAGATAGTTGCGATATAAGTGATATAGCTTCAAATGCAGTCGAATCAAACGAGATAGTTTCAAATCCAAGCGAAACACATGGTTTAGCTTCAAATCAATGCGATGTAGAAGGTTTAGCTTCAAATTCACGCGAAACACATGATTTAGCTTCAAATCAATGCGATGTAGAAGATTTAGCTTCAAATCCATGCGAAACAAATGATTTAACATCAGATAGTTGCGATATAAGTGATATAGTTTCAAATGCAGTCGAATCAAACGAGATAGTTTCAAATCCAAGCGAAACACATGATTTAGCTTCAAATCAATGCGATGTAGAAGGTTTAGGTTCAAATCCATGCGAAACAAATGATTTAACATCAGATAGTTGCGATATAAGTGATATAGCTTCAAATGCAGACGAAAAAAACGAGATAGCTTCAAATCCAAGCGAAACACATGACGTAGCTTCAAATCAATGCGATGTAGAAGGTTTAGCGTCAAATACACGCCGAACACATGATTTAGCGTCAAATCAATGCGATATAGAAGGTTTAGCTTCAAATCCATGCGAAACAAATGATTTAGCTTCAAACACTTGGGATATAAGTGATATAGCTTCAAATGCAGACGAAGCAAACGAGTTAGCTTCAAATCCATGCGAAATACATGATTCAGCTGCAAATAAATGCGATGTAGAAAGTTTAGCTTCAAATCCATGCGAAACAAATGATTTAACATCAGATAGTTGCGATATAAGTGATATAACTTCAAATGCAGACGAAATAAACGAGTTAGCTCCTAATCCAAGCGAATCACATGATTTAGCTTCAAATCATTGCGATGTGGAAGGTTTAACTTCAAATCCATGCGAAGCAAAGGATTTCGCTTCAAACACTTGGGATATAAGTGATATAGCTTCAAATGCTGACGAAGCAAACGAGTGAGCTCCAAATCCAAGCGAAACACATGACTTAGCTTCAAATCAATGCGATGTAGAAGGTTTAGCGTCAAATCCACGCGAAACAAATGATTTAGCTTCAAATCAATGCCATATAGAAGGTTTAGCTTCAAATTCATGCGACACAAATGATATAGCTTCAGATACTTGCGATATAAGAGTTGTAGCTTCAAATGCAGACGAAACAAACGAGATAGCTTTAAATCCATGCGAAGCACATGATTTAGCTTCAAATCAATTCGAAGTAGAAGGATTAGCTTCAAATCTATGCGATACAAATGATTTAGCATCAGCTACATGCGATTTAAGTGATATAGCTTCAAATACAGGAGAAACAAACGAGTTAGCTTCAAATCCATGCAAAACACATGATTAATCTTCAAATCAATGGTATGTAGAAGGTTTAGCTTCAAATCCATGCGACACAAATGAATAAGCTTCAGATTCTTGCGTAATAAGTGATATAGCTTCAAATGCAGAGGAAACAAACGAGTTAGCTACAAATCCATACAAAACACGTGATTAAGCTTCAAATCAATGCTATGTAGAAAGTTTAGCTTCAAATCCATGCGAAACAAATGATTTAGCTTTAAACACTTGGGATATAAGTGATATAGCTTCAAATGCAGACGAAAACAACGAGTTAGATTCAAATCCATGCGAAACAATTGATTTAACATCAGATAGTTGCGATGTAAGTGATATAGCTTCAAATGCAGACGAAACAAACGAGATAGTTTCAAATCCAAGCGAAACACATGATTTAGCTTCAAATCAATGCGATGTAGAAGGTTTAGCTTCAAATCCATGCGAAACAAATGATTTAACATCAGATAGTTGCGATATAAGTGATATAGCTTCAAATGCAGACGAAATAAACGAGTTAGCACCAAATCCAAGCGAATCACATGATTTAGCTTCAAATCATTGCGATGTGGAAGGTTTAACTTCAAATCCATGCGAAGCAAATGATTTAGCTTCAAACACTTGGGATATAAGTGATATAGCTTCAAATGCAGGCGAAACAAACGAGTTAGCTTCAAATCCACGCGAAACACATGATTTAGCTTCAAATCAATGCGATATAGAAGGTTTAGCTTCAAATCCATGCGAAACAAATGATTTATCTTCAAATCAATGCCATATAGAAGGTTTAGCTTCAAATTCATGCGACACAAATGATATAGCTTCAGATACTTGCGATATAAGAGTTGTAGCTTCAAATGCAGACGAAACAAACGAGATAGCTTTAAATCCATGCGAAGCACATGATTTAGCTTCAAATCAATTCGAAGTAGAAGGATTAGCTTCAAATCTATGCGATACAAAAGATTTAGCATCAGCTACATGCGATTTAAGTGATATAGCTTCAAATACAGGAGAAACAAACGAGTTAGCTTCAAATCCATGCAAAACACATGATTAATCTTCAAATCAATGGTATGTAGAAGGTTTAGCTTCAAATCCATGCGACACAAATGAATAAGCTTCAGATTCTTGCGTAATAAGTGATATAGCTTCAAATGCAGAGGAAACAAACGAGTTAGCTACAAATCCATACAAAACACGTGATTAAGCTTCAAATCAATGCTATGTAGAAAGTTTAGCTTCAAATCCATGCGAAACAAATGATTTAGCTTCAAACACTTGGGATATAAGTGATATAGCTTCAAATGCAGACGAAAACAACGAGTTAGATTCAAATCCATGCGAAACAATTGATTTAACATCAGATAGTTGCGATGTAAGTGATATAGCTTCAAATGCAGACGAAACAAACGAGATAGTTTCAAATCCAAGCGAAACACATGATTTAGCTTCAAATCAATGCGATGTAGAAGGTTTAGCTTCAAATCCATGCGAAACAAATGATTTAACATCAGATAGTTGCGATATAAGTGATATAGCTTCAAATGCAGACGAAATAAACGAGTTAGCACCAAATCCAAGCGAATCACATGATTTAGCTTCAAATCATTGCGATGTGGAAGGTTTAACTTCAAATCCATGCGAAGCAAATGATTTAGCTTCAAACACTTGGGATATAAGTGATATAGCTTCAAATGCAGGCGAAACAAACGAGATAGCTTCAAATCCACGCGAAACACATGATTTAGCTTCAAATCAATGCGATATAGAAGGTTTAGCTTCAAATCCATGCGAAACAAATGATTTATCTTCAAATCAATGCCATATAGAAGGTTTAGCTTCAAATTCATGCGACACAAATGATATAGCTTCAGATACTTGCGATATAAGAGTTGTAGCTTCAAATGCAGACGAAACAAACGAGATAGCTTCAAATCCATGCGAAGCACACGATTTAGCTTCAAATCAGTTCGAAGTAGAAGGATTAGCTACAAATCTATGCGATACAAATGATTTAGCATCAGCTACATGCGATTTAAGTGATATAGCTTCAAATACAGGAGAAACAAACGAGTTAGCATCAAATCCATGCAAAACACATGATTAATCTTCAAATCAATGGTATGTAGAAGGTTTAGCTTCAAATCCATGCGACACAAATGATTTAACATAAGATAGTTGCGATATAAGTTATATAGCTTCAAATGCAGACGAAACAAACGAGATAGCTTCAAATCCAAGCGAAACAAATGATTTAGCTTCAAATCAATGCGATGTAGAAGTTTTAGCTTCAAATCCACGCGAAACACATGATTTAGCTTCAAATCAATGCCATATAGAAGGTTTAGCTTCAAATTCGTGCGACACAAATGATATAGCTTCAGATACTTTCGATATAAGAGATATAGCGTCAAATGCAGACCGAACAAACAAGTTAGCTTCAAATCCATGCGAAAAACATGATTTAGCTTCAAATTCATGCCGAACACATGGATTAGCTTCAAATTCGTGCGAAACAAATGATTTAGCTCCAAATCCATGCGAATCACATGATTTAGCTTCAAATCATTGCGATGTGGAAGGTTTAACTTCAAATCCATGCGAAGCAAATGATTTAGCTTCAAACACTTGGGATATAAGTGATATAGCTTCAAATGCAGGAGAAACAAACGAGTTAGCTTCAAATCCATGCAAAACACATGATTAATCTTCAAATCAATGCTATGTAGAAAGTTTAGCTTCAAATCCATGCGACACAAATGAATAAGCTTCAGATACTTGCGATATAAGTGATATAGCTTCAAATGCGGACGAAACAACGAGTCAGCTTCATATCCAAGCGAAACACATGATTTAGCTTTAAATCAATGCGATGTAGAAGGTTTAGCTTCAATTTCATGGGAAACAAATGATTTAACATCAGATAATTGCTATATAAGTGATATAGCTTCAAATGCAGACGAAGCAAACGAGTTAGCTACAAATCCATGCGAAACACATGATTCAGCTGCAAATAAATGCGATGTAGAAGATTTAGCTTCAAATCCATGCGAAACACATGACTTAGCTTCAAATCAGTGGGATGTAGAAGGTTTAGCGTCAAATACACGCCAAACACATGATTTAGCTTCAAATCAATGCGATGTAGAAAATTTGGCTTCAAATCCATGCGAAACAAATGATTTAACATAAGATAGTTGCGATATAAGTTATATAGCTTCAAATGCAGACGAAACAAACGAGATAGCTTCAAATCCAAGCGAAACAAATGATTTAGCTTCAAATCAATGCGATGTAGAAGATTTAGCTTCAAATCCACGCGATACACATGATTTAGCTTCAAATCAATGCCATATAGAAGGTTTAGCTTTAAATCCGTGCGACACAAATGATATAGCTTCAGATACTTTCGATATAAGAGATATAGCGTCAAATGCAGGCCGAACAAACAAGTAAGCTTCAAATCCATGCGAAAAACATGATTTAGCTTCAAATCAATTCGAAGTAGAAGGATTAGCTTCAAATCTATGAGATACAAATGATTTAGCATCAGATACATGCGATATAAGTGATATAGCTTCAAATGCAGGAGAAACAAACGAGTTAGCTACAAATCCATACAAAACACGTGATTAATCTTCAAATCAATGCTATGTAGAAAGTTCAAATCCATGCGAAACAAATGATTTAGCTTCAAACACTGGGGATATAAGTGATATAGCTTCAAATGCAGACGAAGCAAACGATTTAGCTTCAAATCCATGCGAAACACATGATTCAGCTGCAGATAAATGCGATGTAGATGGTTTAGCTTCAAATCCATGCGAAACAAATGATTTAACATCAGATAGTTGCGATATAAGTGATATATCTTCAAATGCAGACGAAATAAACCAGTTAGCTCCAAATCCAAGCGAATCACATGATTTAGCTTCAAATCATTGTGATGTGGAAGGTTTAACTTCAAATCCATGCGAAGCAAATGATTTCGCTTCAAACACTTGGGATATAAGTGATATAGCTTCAAATGCAGACGAAACAAACGAGTTAGCTTCAAATCCATGCGAAACACATGATTTAGCTGCAAATCAATGCGATGTAGAAGATTTAGCTTCAAATCCATGCGAAACAAATCATTTAACATCAGATAGTTGCGATATAAGTTATATAGCTTCAAATGCAGACGAAACAAACGAGATAGCTTCAAATCCAAGCGAAACACATGATTTAGCTTCAAATCAATGCAATGTAGAAGGTTTAGCTTGAAATCCACGCGAAACACATGATTTAGCTTCAAATCAATGCCATATAGAAGGTTTAGCTTCAAATCCATGCGTCACAAATGATATAGCTTCAGATACTTTCGATATAAGAGATATAGCGTCAAATGCTGACCGAACAAACGAGTTAGCTTCAAATCCATGCGAAGCACATGATTTAGCTTCAAATCAATTCGAAGTAGAAGGATTAGCTTCAAATCTATGCGATACAAATGATTTAGCATCAGATACATGCGATATAAGTGATATAACTTCAAATGCAGGAGAAACAAAAGAGATAGCTTCAAATCCAAGCGAAACACATGATTTTGCTTCAAATCAATGCGATGTAGAAGAGTTAGCTTCAAATCCATGCGAAACAAATGATTTAACATCAGATAGTTGTGATATAAGTGATATAGCTTCAAATGCAGACTAAATAAACGAGTTAGATCCAAATCCAAGCGAATCACACGATTTAGCTTCAAATCATTGCGATGTGGAAGGTTTAACTTCAAATCCATGCGAAGCAAATGATTTAGCTACAAACACTTGGGATATAAGTTATATAGCTTCAAATGCAGACGAAACAAACGAGATAGCTTCAAATCCAAGCGAAACACATGACTTAGCTTCAAATCAATGCGATGTAGAAGGTTTACCGTCAAATCCACGCGAAACAAATGATTTAGCTTCAAATCAATGCCATATAGAAGGTTTAGCTTCAAATTCACGCGACACAAATGATATAGCTTCAGATACTTGCGATATAAGAGTTGTAGCTTCAAATGAAGACGAAACAAACGAGATAGCTTCAAATCCATGCGAAGCACATGATTTAGCTTCAAATCAATTCGAAGTAGAAGGATTAGCTTCAAATCTATGCGATACAAATGATTTAGCATCAGCTACATGCGATTTAAGTGATATAGCTTCAAATACAGGAGAAACAAACGAGTTAGATTCAAATCCATGCAGAACACATGATTAATCTTCAAATCAATGGTATGTAGAAGGTTTAGCTTCAAATCCATGCGACACAAATGAATAAGCTTCAAATACTTGCGTAATAAGTGATATAGCTTCAAATGCAGAGGAAACAAACGAGTTAGCTACAAATCCATACAAAACACGTGATTAAGCTTCAAATCAATGCTATGTAGAAAGTTTAGCTTCAAATCCATGCGAAACAAATGATTTAGCTTCAAACACTTGGGATATAAGTGATATAGCTTCAAATGCAGACGAAAACAACGAGTTAGATTCAAATCCATGCGAAACAATTGATTTAACATCAGATAGTTGCGATGTAAGTGATATAGCTTCAAATGCAGACGAAACAAACGAGATAGTTTCAAATCCAAGCGAAACACATGATTTAGCTTCAAATCAATGCGATGTAAAAGGTTTAGCTTTAAATCCATGCGAAACAAATGATTTAACATCAGATAGTTGCGATATAAGTGATATAGCTTCAAATGCAGACGAAATAAACGAGTTAGCACCAAATCCAAGCGAATCACATGATTTACCTTCAAATCATTGCGATGTGGAAGGTTTAACTTCAAATCCATGCGAAGCAAATGATTTAGCTTCAAACACTTGGGATATAAGTGATATAGCTTCAAATGCAGAAGAAACAAACGAGTTAGCTTCAAATCCACGCGAAACACATGATTTAGCTTCAAATCAATGCGATATAGAAGGTTTAGCTTCAAATCCATGCGAAACAAATGATTTATCTTCAAATCAATGCCATATAGAAGGTTTAGCTTCAAATTCATGCGACACAAATGATATAGCTTCAGATACTTGCGATATAAGAGTTGTAGCTTCAAATGCAGACGAAACAAACGAGATAGCTTCAAATCCATGCGAAGCACACGATTTAGCTTCAAATCAGTTCGAAGTAGAAGGATTAGCTACAAATCTATGCGATACAAATGATTTAGCATCAGCTACATGCGATTTAAGTGATATAGCTTCAAATACAGGAGAAACAAACGAGTTAGCATCAAATCCATGCAAAACACATGATTAATCTTCAAATCAATGGTATGTAGAAGGTTTAGCTTCAAATCCATGCGACACAAATGATTTAACATAAGATAGTTGCGATATAAGTTATATAGCTTCAAATGCAGACGAAACAAACGAGATAGCTTCAAATCCAAGCGAAACAAATGATTTAGCTTCAAATCAATGCGATGTAGAAGTTTTAGCTTCAAATCCACGCGAAACACATGATTTAGCTTCAAATCAATGCCATATAGAAGGTTTAGCTTCAAATTCGTGCGACACAAATGATATAGCTTCAGATACTTTCGATATAAGAGATATAGCGTCAAATGCAGACCGAACAAACAAGTTAGCTTCAAATCCATGCGAAAAACATGATTTAGCTTCAAATTCATGCCGAACACATGGATTAGCTTCAAATTCGTGCGAAACAAATGATTTAGCTCCAAATCCATGCGAATCACATGATTTAGCTTCAAATCATTGCGATGTGGAAGGTTAACTTCAAATCCATGCGAAGCAAATGATTTAGCTTCAAACACTTGGGATATAAGTGATATAGCTTCAAATGCAGGAGAAACAAACGAGTTAGCTTCAAATCCATGCAAAACACATGATTAATCTTCAAATCAATGCTATGTAGAAAGTTTAGCTTCAAATCCATGCGACACAAATGAATAAGCTTCAGATACTTGCGATATAAGTGATATAGCTTCAAATGCGGACGAAACAACGAGTCAGCTTCATATCCAAGCGAAACACATGATTTAGCTTTAAATCAATGCGATGTAGAAGGTTTAGCTTCAATTTCATGGGAAACAAATGATTTAACATCAGATAATTGCTATATAAGTGATATAGCTTCAAATGCAGACGAAGCAAACGAGTTAGCTACAAATCCATGCGAAACACATGATTCAGCTGCAAATAAATGCGATGTAGAAGATTTAGCTTCAAATCCATGCGAAACACATGACTTAGCTTCAAATCAGTGGGATGTAGAAGGTTTAGCGTCAAATACACGCCAAACACATGATTTAGCTTCAAATCAATGCGATGTAGAAAATTTGGCTTCAAATCCATGCGAAACAAATGATTTAACATAAGATAGTTGCGATATAAGTTTTATAGCTTCAAATGCAGACGAAACAAACGAGATAGCTTCAAATCCAAGCGAAACAAATGATTTAGCTTCAAATCAATGCGATGTAGAAGATTTAGCTTCAAATCCACGCGATACACATGATTTAGCTTCAAATCAATGCCATATAGAAGGTTTAGCTTTAAATCCGTGCGACACAAATGATATAGCTTCAGATACTTTCGATATAAGAGATATAGCGTCAAATGCAGGCCGAACAAACAAGTAAGCTTCAAATCCATGCGAAAAACATGATTTAGCTTCAAATCAATTCGAAGTAGAAGGATTAGCTTCAAATCTATGAGATACAAATGATTTAGCATCAGATACATGCGATATAAGTGATATAGCTTCAAATGCAGGAGAAACAAACGAGTTAGCTACAAATCCATACAAAACACGTGATTAAGCTTCAAATCAATGCTATGTAGAAAGTTCAAATCCATGCGAAACAAATGATTTAGCTTCAAACACTGGGGATATAAGTGATATAGCTTCAAATGCAGACGAAGCAAACGATTTAGCTTCAAATCCATGCGAAACACATGATTCAGCTGCAGATAAATGCGATGTAGATGGTTTAGCTTCAAATCCATGCGAAACAAATGATTTAACATCAGATAGTTGCGATATAAGTGATATATCTTCAAATGCAGACGAAATAAACCAGTTAGCTCCAAATCCAAGCGAATCACATGATTTAGCTTCAAATCATTGTGATGTGGAAGGTTTAACTTCAAATCCATGCGAAGCAAATGATTTCGCTTCAAACACTTGGGATATAAGTGATATAGCTTCAAATGCAGACGAAACAAACGAGTTAGCTTCAAATCCATGCGAAACACATGATTTAGCTGCAAATCAATGCGATGTAGAAGATTTAGCTTCAAATCCATGCGAAACAAATCATTTAACATCAGATAGTTGCGATATAAGTTATATAGCTTCAAATGCAGACGAAACAAACGAGATAGCTTCAAATCCAAGCGAAACACATGATTTAGCTTCAAATCAATGCAATGTAGAAGGTTTAGCTTGAAATCCACGCGAAACACATGATTTAGCTTCAAATCAATGCCATATAGAAGGTTTAGCTTCAAATCCATGCGTCACAAATGATATAGCTTCAGATACTTTCGATATAAGAGATATAGCGTCAAATGCTGACCGAACAAACGAGTTAGCTTCAAATCCATGCGAAGCACATGATTTAGCTTCAAATCAATTCGAAGTAGAAGGATTAGCTTCAAATCTATGCGATACAAATGATTTAGCATCAGATACATGCGATATAAGTGATATAACTTCAAATGCAGGAGAAACAAAAGAGATAGCTTCAAATCCAAGCGAAACACATGATTTTGCTTCAAATCAATGCGATGTAGAAGAGTTAGCTTCAAATCCATGCGAAACAAATGATTTAACATCAGATAGTTGTGATATAAGTGATATAGCTTCAAATGCAGACTAAATAAACGAGTTAGATCCAAATCCAAGCGAATCACATGATTTAGCTTCAAATCATTGCGATGTGGAAGGTTTAACTTCAAATCCATGCGAAGCAAATGATTTAGCTACAAACACTTGGGATATAAGTTATATAGCTTCAAATGCAGACGAAACAAACGAGATAGCTTCAAATCCAAGCGAAACACATGACTTAGCTTCAAATCAATGCGATGTAGAAGGTTTACCGTCAAATCCACGCGAAACAAATGATTTAGCTTCAAATCAATGCCATATAGAAGGTTTAGCTTCAAATTCACGCGACACAAATGATATAGCTTCAGATACTTGCGATATAAGAGTTGTAGCTTCAAATGAAGACGAAACAAACGAGATAGCTTCAAATCCATGCGAAGCACATGATTTAGCTTCAAATCAATTCGAAGTAGAAGGATTAGCTTCAAATCTATGCGATACAAATGATTTAGCATCAGCTACATGCGATTTAAGTGATATAGCTTCAAATACAGGAGAAACAAACGAGTTAGATTCAAATCCATGCAGAACACATGATTAATCTTCAAATCAATGGTATGTAGAAGGTTTAGCTTCAAATCCATGCGACACAAATGAATAAGCTTCAAATACTTGCGTAATAAGTGATATAGCTTCAAATGCAGAGGAAACAAACGAGTTAGCTACAAATCCATACAAAACACGTGATTAAGCTTCAAATCAATGCTATGTAGAAAGCTTAGCTTCAAATCCATGCGAAACAAATGATTTAGCTTCAAACACTTGGGATATAAGTGATATAGCTTCAAATGCAGACGAAAACAACGAGTTAGATTCAAATCCATGCGAAACAATTGATTTAACATCAGATAGTTGCGATGTAAGTGATATAGCTTCAAATGCAGACGAAACAAACGAGATAGTTTCAAATCCAAGCGAAACACATGATTTAGCTTCAAATCAATGCGATGTAAAAGGTTTAGCTTTAAATCCATGCGAAACAAATGATTTAACATCAGATAGTTGCGATATAAGTGATATAGCTTCAAATGCAGACGAAATAAACGAGTTAGCACCAAATCCAAGCGAATCACATGATTTACCTTCAAATCATTGCGATGTGGAAGGTTTAACTTCAAATCCATGCGAAGCAAATGATTTAGCTTCAAACACTTGGGATATAAGTGATATAGCTTCAAATGCAGAAGAAACAAACGAGTTAGCTTCAAATCCACGCGAAACACATGATTTAGCTTCAAATCAATGCGATATAGAAGGTTTAGCTTCAAATCCATGCGAAACAAATGATTTATCTTCAAATCAATGCCATATCGAAGGTTTAGCTTCAAATTCATGCGACACAAATGATATAGCTTCAGATACTTGCGATATAAGAGTTGTAGCTTCAAATGCAGACGAAACAAACGAGATAGCTTCAAATCCATGCGAAGCACACGATTTAGCTTCAAATCAGTTCGAAGTAGAAGGATTAGCTTCAAATCTATGCGATACAAATGATTTAGCATCAGCTACATGCGATTTAAGTGATATAGCTTCAAATACAGGAGAAACAAACGAGTTAGCTTCAAATCCATGCAAAACACATGATTAATCTTCAAATCAATGGTATGTAGAAGGTTTAGCTTCAAATCCATGCGACACAAATGAATAAGCTTCAGATTCTTGCGTAATAAGTGATATAGCTTCAAATGCGGACGAAACAAACGAGTTAGCTACAAATCCATACAAAACACGTGATTAAGCTTCAAATCAATGCTATGTAGAAAGTTTAGCTTCAAATCCATGCGAAACAAATGATTTAACATCAGATAGTTGCGATATAAGTGATATAGCTTCAAATGCAGTCGAATCAAACGAGATAGATTCAAATCCAAGCGAAACACATGATTTAGCTTCAAATCAATGCGATGTAGAAGGTTTAGCTTCAAATTCACGCGAAACACATGATTTAGCTTCAAATCAATGCGATGTAGAAGATTTAGCTTCAAATCCATGCGAAACAAATGATTTAACATCAGATAGTTGCGATATAAGTGATATAGTTTCAAATGCAGTCGAATCAAACGAGATAGTTTGAAATCCAAGCGAAACACATGATTTAGCTTCAAATCAATGCGATGTAGAAGGTTTAGGTTCAAATCCATGCGAAACAAATGATTTAACATCAGATAGTTGCGATATAAGTGATATAGCTTCAAATGCAGACGAAAAAAACGAGATAGCTTCAAATCCAAGCGAAACACATGACGTAGCTTCAAATCAATGCGATGTAGAAGGTTTAGCGTCAAATACACGCCGAACACATGATTTAGCGTCAAATCAATGCGATATAGAAGGTTTAGCTTCAAATCCATGCGAAACAAATGATTTAGCTTCAAACACTTGGGATATAAGTGATATAGCTTCAAATGCAGACGAAGCAAACGAGTTAGCTTCAAATCCATGCGAAATACATGATTCAGCTGCAAATAAATGCGATGTAGAAGGTTTAGCTTCAAATCCATGCGAAACAAATGATTTAACATCAGATAGTTGCGATATAAGTGATATAGCTTCAAATGCAGACGAAATAAACGAGTTAGCACCAAATCCAAGCGAATCACATGATTTACCTTCAAATCATTGCGATGTGGAAGGTTTAACTTCAAATCCATGCGAAGCAAATGATTTAGCTTCAAACACTTGGGATATAAGTGATATAGCTTCAAATGCAGAAGAAACAAACGAGTTAGCTTCAAATCCACGCGAAACACATGATTTAGCTTCAAATCAATGCGATATAGAAGGTTTAGCTTCAAATCCATGCGAAACAAATGATTTATCTTCAAATCAATGCCATATAGAAGGTTTAGCTTCAAATTCATGCGACACAAATGATATAGCTTCAGATACTTGCGATATAAGAGTTGTAGCTTCAAATGCAGACGAAACAAACGAGATAGCTTCAAATCCATGCGAAGCACACGATTTAGCTTCAAATCAGTTCGAAGTAGAAGGATTAGCTTCAAATCTATGCGATACAAATGATTTAGCATCAGCTACATGCGATTTAAGTGATATAGCTTCAAATACAGGAGAAACAAACGAGTTAGCTTCAAATCCATGCAAAACACATGATTAATCTTCAAATCAATGGTATGTAGAAGGTTTAGCTTCAAATCCATGCGACACAAATGAATAAGCTTCAGATTCTTGCGTAATAAGTGATATAGCTTCAAATGCGGACGAAACAAACGAGTTAGCTACAAATCCATACAAAACACGTGATTAAGCTTCAAATCAATGCTATGTAGAAAGTTTAGCTTCAAATCCATGCGAAACAAATGATTTAACATCAGATAGTTGCGATATAAGTGATATAGCTTCAAATGCAGTCGAATCAAACGAGATAGTTTCAAATCCAAGCGAAACACATGATTTAGCTTCAAATCAATGCGATGTAGAAGGTTTAGCTTCAAATTCACGCGAAACACATGATTTAGCTTCAAATCAATGCGATGTAGAAGATTTAGCTTCAAATCCATGCGAAACAAATGATTTAACATCAGATAGTTGCGATATAAGTGATATAGTTTCAAATGCAGTCGAATCAAACGAGATAGTTTGAAATCCAAGCGAAACACATGATTTAGCTTCAAATCAATGCGATGTAGAAGGTTTAGGTTCAAATCCATGCGAAACAAATGATTTAACATCAGATAGTTGCGATATAAGTGATATAGCTTCAAATGCAGACGAAAAAAACGAGATAGCTTCAAATCCAAGCGAAACACATGACGTAGCTTCAAATCAATGCGATGTAGAAGGTTTAGCGTCAAATACACGCCGAACACATGATTTAGCGTCAAATCAATGCGATATAGAAGGTTTAGCTTCAAATCCATGCGAAACAAATGATTTAGCTTCAAACACTTGGGATATAAGTGATATAGCTTCAAATGCAGACGAAGCAAACGAGTTAGCTTCAAATCCATGCGAAATACATGATTCAGCTGCAAATAAATGCGATGTAGAAGGTTTAGCTTCAAATCCATGCGAAACAAATGATTTAACATCAGATAGTTGCGATATAAGTGATATAGCTTCAAATGCAGACGAAATAAATGAGTTAGCTCCTAATCCAAGCGAATCACATGATTTAGCTTCAAATCATTGCGATGTGGAAGGTTTAACTTCAAATCCATGCGAAGCAAATGTTTTCGCTTCAAACACTTGGGATATAAGTGATATAGCTTCAAATGCTGACGAAGCAAAGGAGTGAGCTCCAAATCCATGCGAAACAAATGATTTAGTTTCAAACGCTTGGGATATATGTGATATAGCTTCAAATGCAGACGAATCAAACGAGTTAGCTTCATATCCAAGCGATACACATGATTTAGCTTCAAATCAATGCGACGTAGAAGGTATAGCTTCAAATCCATGCCAAAAAGATGATTTAGCTTCAAACACTTGGGATGTAAGTGATATAGCTTCAAATGCAGAAGAAACAAACGAGGTGGCTTCAAATCAAGCGAAACACATCATTTAGCTTCAAATCAATGGGATATAGAAGGTTTAGCTTCAAATCCATGCGAAACAAATGATTTAGCTTCAAACACTTGGGATATAAGTGATATAGCTTCAAATGCAGACGAAAACAACGAGTTAGATTCAAATCCATGCGAAGCACATGATTCAGCTTCAAATCAATACGAAGTAGAAGGATTAGCTTCAAATCTATGCGATACAAATGATTTAGCATCAGCTACAAGCGATTTAAGTGATATAGCTTCAAATACAGGAGAAACAAACGAGTTAGCTTCAAATCCATGCAAAACACATGATTAATCTTCAAATCAATGGTATGTAGAAGGTTTAGCTTCAAATCCATGCGACACAAATGAATAAGCTTCAGATACTTGCGTAATAAGTGATATAGCTTCAAATGCGGACGAAGCAACGAGTTAGCTTCATATCCAAACGAAACACATGATTTAGCTTTAAATCAATGCGATGTAGAAGGTTTAGCTTCAAATCCATGCGAAACAAATGATTTAACATCAGATAGTTGCGATATATGTGATATAGCTTCAAATTCAGAGGAAACAAACGAGTTAGCTACAAATCCATACAAAACACGTGATGAAGCTTCAGATCAATGTTATGTAGAAAGTTTAGCTTCAAATCCATGCGAAACAAATGATTTAGCTTCAAACACTTGGGATATAAGTGATATAGCTTCAAATGCAGACGAAAACAACGAGTTAGATTCAAATCCATGCGAAACAAATGATTTAACATCAGATAGTTGCGATATAAGTGATATAGCTTCAAATGCAGACGAAACAAACGAGTTAGCTCCAAATCCAAGCGAATCACATGATTTAGCTTCAAATCATTGCGATGTGGAAGGTTTAACTTCAAATCCATGCGAAGCAAATGATTTAGCTTCAAACACTTGGGATATAAGTGATATAGCTTCAAATGCAGACGAAACAAACGAGTTAGCTTCAAATCCATGCGAAACACATGATTTAGCTGCAAATCAATGCGATGTAGAAGATTTAGCTTCAAATCCATGCGAAACAAATGATTTAACATCAGATAGTTGCGATATAAGTTATATAGCTTCAAATGCAGACGAAACAAACGAGATAGCTTCAAATCCAAGCGAAACACATGATTTAGCTTCAAATCAATGCGATGCAGAAGGTTTAGCTTGAAATCCACGCGAAACACATGATTTAGCTTCAAATCAATGCCACATAGAAGGTTTAGCTTCAAATCCATGCGTCACAAATGATATAGCTTCAGATACTTTCGTTATAAGAGATATAGCGTCAAATGCTGACCGAACAAACGAGTTAGCTTCAAAACCATGCGAAGCACATGATTTAGCTTCAAGTCAATTCGAAGTAGAAGGATTAGCTTCAAATCTATGCGATACAAATGATTTAGCATCAGATACATGCGATATAAGTGATATAACTTCAAATGCAGGAGAAACAAAAGTGATAGCTCCAAATCCATCGAAACACATGATTTAGCTTCAAATCAATGCGATGTAGAAGGTTTAGCTTCAAGTCCATGCGAAACAAATGATTTAACATCAGATAGTTGCGATATAAGTTATATAGCTTCAAATGCAGACGAAACAAACGAGATAGCTTCAAATCCAAGCGAAACACATGATTTAGCTTCAAATCAATGCGATGCAGAAGGTTTAGCTTGAAATTCACGCGAAACACATGATTTAGCTTCAAATCAATGCCATATAGAAGGTTTAGCTTCAAATCCATGCGTCACAAATGATATAGCTTCAGATACTTTCTATATAATAGATATAGCGTCAAATGCTGACCGAACAAACGAGTTAGCTTCAAAACCATGCGAAGCACATGATTTAGCTCACAAATCAATTCGGAGTAGAAGGATTAGCTTCAAATCTATGCGATACAAATGATTTAGCATCAGATACATGCGATATAAGTGATATAACTTCAAATGCAGGAGAAACAAAAGTGATAGCTTCAAATCCAAGCGAAACACATGATTTAGCTTCAAATCAATGCGATGTAGAAAGTTTAACTTCAAATCCATGCGAAACAAATGATTTAACATCAGATAGTTGCGATATAAGTGATATAGCTTCAAATGCAGACGAAACAAACGAGATAGTTTCAAATCCAAGCGAAACACATGATTTAGCTTCAAATCAATGCGATGTAGAAGGTTTAGCTTCAAATCCATGCGAAGCAAATGATTTAACATCAGATAGTTGCGATATAAGTGATATAGCTTCAAGTGCAGACGAAATAAACGAGTTAGCTCCAAATCCAAGCGAATCACATGATTTAGCTTCAAATCATTGCGATGTGGAAGGTTTAACTTCAAATCCATGCGAAGCAAATGATTTAGCTTCAAACACTTGGGATATAAGTGATATAGCTTCAAATGCAGACGAAACAAACGAGTTAGCTTCAAATCCATGCGAAACACTTGATTTAGCTGCAAATCAATGCGATGTAGAAGATTTAGCTTCAAATCCATGCGAAACAAATGATTTAACATCAGATAGGTGCGATATAAATGATATAGCTTCAAATGCAGACGAAAAAAACGAGAAGGCTTCAAATCCAAGCGAAACACATGACTTAGCTTCAAATCAATGCGATGTAGAAGGTTTAGCGTCAAATCCACGCGAAACAAATGATTTAGCTTCAAATCAATGCCATATAGAAGGTTTAGCTTCAAATTCATGCGACACAAATGATATAGCTTGAGATACTTGCGATATAAGTGATGTAGCTTCAAATGCAGACGAAACATCTAGATAGCATCAAATCCAAGCGAAACACATGAATTAGCTTCAAATCAATGCGATGTAGAATGTTTAGCTTCAAATACACGCGAAACACATGATTTAGCATCAAATCAATGCGATATAGAAGGTTTACTTCAAATCAATTCGAAGTAGTAGGATTAGCTTCAAATCTATGCGATACAAATGATTTAGCATCAGATACATGCGATATAAATGATAAAGCTTCAAATGCAGCAGAATCAAACGATTTAGCTTCAAATACAAGCGAATCACATGATTTAGCTTCAAATCATTGCGATGTAGAAGGTTTAACTTCAAATCTATTAGAACAAATGATTTACTTTCAAACGCTTGGGATATATGTGATATAGCTTCAAATGCAAACGAAACAAACGAGTTAGCTTCATATCCAAGCAAAACACATGATTTAGCTTCAAATCAATTCGAAGTAGAAGGATTAGCTTCAAATCCATGCGATACAAATGATTCTGCATCAGATACATGCGATATAAGTGATATAGCTTCAAATGCAGACGAAACAAAAGAGATAGCTTCAAATCCAAGCAAATCGCATGATTTAGCTTCAAATCAATGCGATATAGAAGGTTTAGCTTCAAATCCATGCAAAACAAATGATTTAGCTTCTAACACTTGGGATATAAGTGATATAGCTTCAAATGCAGACGAAGCAAACGAGTTAGCTTCAAATCCACGCGAAACATATGATTTAGCTTCAAATCAATGCCATATAGAATGTTTAGCTTTAAATCCATGCGACACAAATGATATAGCTTCAGATACTTGCGATATAAGAGATATAGCTTCAAATGAAGACGAAACAAACGAGTTAGCTACATATCCAAGCGAAACACATGATTTAGCTTCAAATCAATTCTAAGTAGAAGGATTATCTTCATTCCATGCGATACAAATGATTCAGCATCAGATACATGCGATATAAGTGATATAGCTTCAAATGCAGATGAAACAAAAGAGATAGCTTCAAATCCAAGCGAAACACATGATTTTGCTTCAAAACAATGAGATGTAGAAAGTTTAGCTTCAAATCCATGCGAAACAAATGATTTAACATCAAATAGTTATGATATAAGTTATATAGCTTCAAATGCAGACGAAACAAACGAGATAGCTTCAAATCGAAGCGAAACACATGATTTAGCTTCAAATCAATGCGATGTAGAAGGTTTAACTTCAAATGCACGCGAAACACATGATTTAGCTTCAAATCAATGCCATATAGAAGGTTTAGCTTCAAATCCATGCGACACAAATGATATAGCTTCAGATACTTGCGATATAAGAGTTGTAGCTTCAAATGCAGACGAAACAAACGAGTTAGCTTCAAATCCATGCGAAGCACATGATTTAGCTTTAAATCAATGCTATGTAGAAGGTTTAGCTTCAAATCCATGCGAAACAAATGATTTAACATCAGATAGTTGCGATATATGTGATATAGCTTCAAATTCGGAGGAAACAAACGAGTTAGCTACAAATCCATACAAAACACGTGATGAAGCTTCAGATCAATGTTATGTAGAAAGTTTAGCTTCAAATCCATGCGAAACAAATGATTTAGCTTCAAACACTTGGGATATAAGTGATATAGCTTCAAATGCAGACGAAAAAAACGAGTTAGATTCAAATCCATGCGAAACAAATGATTTAACATCAGATAGTTGCGATATAAGTGATATAGCTTCAAATGCAGACGAAACAAACGAGATCGTTTCAAATCCAAGCGAAACACATGATTTAGCTTCAAATCAATGCGATGTAGAAGATTTAGCTTCAAATCCATGCGAAACAAATGATTTAACATCAGATAGTTGCGATATAAGTGATATAGCTTCAAATGCAGACGAAATAAACGAGTTAGCTCCAAATCCAAGCGAATCACATGATTTAGCTTCAAATCATTGCGATGTGGAAGGTTTAACTTCAAATCCATGCGAAGCAAATGATTTAGCTTCAAACACTTGGGATATAAGTGATATAGCTTCAAATGCAGACGAAACAAACGAGTTAGCTTCAAATCCATGCGAAACACATGATTTAGCTGCATATCAATGCGATGTAGAAGATTTAGCTTCAAATCCATGCGAAACAAATGATTTAACATCAGATAGTGGCGATATAAGTGATATAGCTTCAAATGCAGACGAAAAAAACGAGAAGGCTTCAAATCCAAGCGAAACACATGACTTAGCTTCAAATCAATGCGATGTAGAAGGTTTAGCGTCAAATCCACGCGTAACACATGATTTAACTTCAAATCAATGCGATATAGAAAGTTTAGCTTCAAATCCATGCGACACAAATGATTTAGCATCAGATACGTGCGATATAAGTGAAATAGCTTCCAATGCAGACGAATCAAACGAGTTAGCTTCATATCCAAGCGATACACATGATTTAGCTTCAAATCAATGCGATGTAGAAGGTTTAGCTTCAAATCCATGCGAAAAAAATGATTTAGCTTCAAACACTTGAGATATAAGTGATATAGCATCAAATGCAAAAGAAACAAACGAGTTAGCTTCAAATCAAGCGAAACACATGATTTAGCTTCAAATCAATGCGATGTAGAAGGTTTAGCTTCAAATCCTTGCGAAACAAATGATTTAGCTTCAAACACTTGGGATATAAGTGATATAGCTTCAAATGCAGACGAAAACAACGAGTTAGATTCAAATCCATGCGAAACAAATGATTTAACATCAGATAGTTGCGATATAAGTGATATAGCTTCAAATGCAGACGAAACAATCGAGATAGTTTCAAATCCAAGCGAAACACATGATTTAGCTTCAAATCAATGCGATGTAGAAGGTTTAGCTTCAAATCCCCGCGAAACACATGATTTAACTTCAAATCAATGCGATATAGAAGGTTTAGCTTCAAATCCATGCGACACAAATGATTTAGCATCAGATACATGCGATATAAGTGAAATAGCTTCCAATGCAGACGAATCAAACGAGTTAGCTTCATATCCAAGCGATACACATGATTTAGCTTCAAATCAATGCGATGTAGAAGGTTTAGCTTCAAATCCATGCGAAAAAAATGATTTAGCTTCAAACACTTGAGATATAAGTGATATAGTTTCAAATGCAGACGAAAACAACGAGTTAGATTCAAATCCATGCGAAACAAATGATTTAACATCAGATAGTTGCGATATAATTGATATAGCTTCAAATGCAGACGAAACAAACGAGATAGTTTCAAATCCAAGCGAAACACATGATTTAGCTTCAAATCAATGCGATGTAGAAGGTTTAGCTTCCAATCCATGCGAAAAAAATGATTTAGCTTCAAACACTTGAGATATAAGTGATATAGCATCAAATGCAGAAGAAACAAACGAGTTAGCTTCAAATCAAGCGAAACACATGATTTAGCTTCAAATCAATGCGATGTAGAAGGTTTAGCTTCAAATCCATGCGAAACAAATGATTTAGCTTCAAACACTTGGGATATAAGTGATATAGCTTCAAATGCAGACGAAGCAAACGAGTTAGCCTCAAATCCATACGAAACACATGATTCAGCTGCAAATAAATGCGATATAGAAGATTTAGCTTCAAATCCATGCGAAACAAATGATTTAACATCAGATAGATGCGATATAAGTGATATAGCTTCAAATGCAGACGAAAAAAACGAGATAGCTTCAAATCCAAGCGAAACACATGACATAGATTCAAATCAATGCGATGTAGAAGGTTTAGCTTCAAATCCACGCGAAACAAATGATTTAGCTTCAATACACTTGGGATATAAGTGATATAGCTTCAAATGCAGACGAAGCAAACGAGTTAGCTTCAAATCCATACGAAACACATGATTCAGCTGCAAATAAATACGATATAGAAGGTTTAGCTTCAAATCCATGCGAAACAAATGATTTAGCTTCAAACACTTGGGATATAAGTGATATAGCTTCAAATGCAGTCGAAACAAACGAGTTAGCTTATAATCCATGCGAAACACATGATTTAGCTGCAAGTCAATGCGATGTAGAAGATTTAGCTTCAAATCCATGCGAAACAAATGATTTAACATCAAATAGTTACGATATAAGTTATATAGCTTAAAATGCAGACGAAACAAACGAGATAGCTTCAAATCGAAGCGAAACACATGATTTAGCTTCAAATCAATGCGATGTAGAATGTTTAGCTTCAAATCCATGCTAAACACATGATTTAACTTCAAATCAATGCGATATAGAAGGTTTAGCTTCAAATCCATGCGACACAAATGATTTAGCATCAGATACATGCGATATAAGTGAAATAGCTTCCAATGCAGACGAAGCAAACGAGTTAGCTTCATATCCAAGCGATACACATGATTTAGCTTTAAATCAATGCGATGTAGAAGGTTTAGCTTCAAATCCATGCGAAAAAAATGATTTAGTTTCAAACACTTGAGATATAAGTGATATAGCTTCAAATGCAGACGAAAACAACGAGTTAGATTCAAATCCATGCGAAACACATGATTTAGCTTCAAATCAATGCGATGTAGAAGGTTTAGCTTCAAATCCACGCGAAACACATGATTTAGCTTCAAATCAATGCGATATAGTATGTTTAGCTTCAAATCCATGCGACACAAATGATATAGCTTCAGATACTTGCGATATAAGAGATATAGCTTCAAATGCAGACGAAACAAACGAGATAGTTTCAAATCCAAGCGAAGCACATGATTTAGCTTCAAATCAATGCGATGTAGAAGGTTTAGCTTCAAATCCACGCGAAACACATGATTTAACTTCAAATCAATGCGATATAGAAGGTTTAGCTTCAAATCCATGCAACACAAATGATTTAGCATCAGATACATGCGATATAAGTGAAATAGCTTCCAATGCAGACGAATCAAACGAGTTTGCTTCATATGCAAGCGATACACATGATTTAGCTTTAAATCAACGCGATGTAGAAGGTTTAGCTTGAAATCCATGCGAAAAAAATGATTTAGCTTCAAACACTTGAGATATAAGTGATATAGCTTCAAATGCAGACGAAAACAACGAGTTAGATTCAAATCCATGCGAAACACATGATTTAGCTTCAAATCAATGCGATGTAGAAGGTTTAGCTTCAAATCCACGCGAAACACATGATTTAGCTTCAAATCAATGCGATATAGTATGTTTAGCTTCAAATCCATGCGACACAATGATATAGCTTCAGATACTTGCGATATAAGAGATATAGCTTCAAATGCAGACGAAACAAACGAGTTATATTCAAATCCATGCGAAACAAATGATTTAACATCAGATAGTTGCGATATAATTGATATAGCTTCAAATGCAGACGAAACAAACGAGATAGTTTCAAATCCAAGCGAAACACATGATTTAGCTTCAAATCAATGCGATGTAGAAGGTTTAGCTTTAAATCCACGCGTAACACATGATTTAACTTCAAATCAATGCGATATAGAAGGTTTAGCTTCAAATCCATGCGACACAAATGATTTAGCATCAGATACATGCGATATAAGTGAAATAGCTTCCAATGCAGACGAATCAAACGAGTTAGCTTCATATCCAAGCGATACACATGATTTAGCTTCAAATCAATGCGATGTAGAAGGTTTAGCTTCAAATCCATGCGAAAAAAATGATTTAGCTTCAAACACTTGGGATATAAGTGATATAGCTTCAAATGCAGACAAAGCAAACGAGTTAGCTTCAAATCCATACGAAACACGTGATTAAGCTTCAAATCAATGCTATGTAGAAAGTTTAGCTTCAAATCCATGCGAAACAAATGATTTAGCTTCAAACACTTAGGATATAAGTGATATAGCTTCAAATGCAGACGAAAACAACGAGTTAGATTCAAATCCATGCGATACACATGATTTAGCTTCAAATCAATGCGATGTAGAAGGTTTAGCTTCAAATCCACGCGAAACACACGATTTAGCTTCAAATCAATGCGATATAGTATGTTTAGCTTCAAATCCATGCGACACAAATGATATAGCTTCAGATACTTGCGATATAAGAGATATAGCTTCAAATGCATACGAAACAAACGAGATAGTTTCAAATCCAAGCGAAACACATGATTTAGCTTCAAATCAATGCGATGTAGAAGGTTTAGCTTCAAATCCACGCGAAACACATGATTTAGCTTCAAATCATTGCGATGTAGAAGGTTTAACTTCAAATCCATTAGAACAAATGATTTACTTTCAAACGCTTGGGATATATGTGATATAGCTGCAAATGCAAACGAAACAAACGAGTTAGCACCAAATCCAAGCGAATCACATGATTTAGCTTCAAATCATTGCGATGTGGAAGGTTTAACTTCAAATCCATGCGAAGCAAATGATTTAGCTTCAAACACTTGGGATATAAGTGATATAGCTTCAAATGCAGACGAAACAAACGAGTTAACTTCAAATCCATGCGAAACAAATGATTTAGCTTCAAATCAATTCGAAGTAGAAGGATTAGCTTCAAATCTATGCGATACAAATGATTTAGCATCAGATACATGCGATATAAGTGATATAGCTTCAAAAGCAGGCGAAACAAACGAGTTAGCTTCATATCCAAGCAAAACACATGATTTAGCTTCATATCAATTCGAAGTAGAAGGATTAGTTTCAAATCCATGCGACACAAATGATTCAGCATCAGATACATGCGATATAAGTGATAGAGCGTCAAATGCAGACGTAACAAAAGAGATAGCTTCAAATCCAAGCGAAACACATGATTTAGCTCCAAATCAATGCGACGTAGAAGGTTTAGCTTCAAATCCACGCGAAACACATAAATTTAGCTTCAAATCAATGCGATATAGAGGGTTTAGCTTCAAATCCATGCGACACAAATGATATAGCATCAGATACTTGCGATATAATAGATATAGCTTCAAATGCAGACGAAACAAACGAGTTAGCTTCAAATCCATGCGAAGCACATAATTTAGCTTCAAATCAATTCGAAGTAGAAGGATTATCTTCATTCCATGCGATACAAATGATTCAGCATCAGAAACATGCGATATAAGTGATATAGCTTCAAATGCAGACGAAACAAAAGAGATAGCTTCAAATCCAAGCGAAACACATGATTTAGCTCCAAATCAATGCGACGTAGAAGGTTTAGCTTCAAATCCACGCGAAACACATGATTTAGCTTCAAATCAATGCGATATAGAAGGTTTAGCTTCAAATCCATGCGACACAAATGATATAGCATCAGATACTTGCGATATAATAGATATAGCTTCAAATGCAGACGAAACAAACGAGTTAGCTTCAAATCCATGCGAAGCACATAATTTAGCTTCAAATCAATTCGAAGTAGAAGGATTATCTTCATTCCATGCGATACAAATGATTCAGCATCAGAAACATGCGATATAAGTGATATAGCTTCAAATGCAGACGAAACAAAAGAGATAGCTTCAAATCCAAGCGAAACACATGATTTAGCTTCAAATCAATGCGATGTAGAAGGTTTAGCTTCAAATCCATGCGAAACAAATGATTTAGCTTCAAACACTTGGGATATAAGTGATATAGCTTCAAATGCAGACGAAGCAAACGAGTTAGCTTCAAATCCATACGAAACACATGATTCAGCTGCAAATAAATGCGATATAGAAGATTTAGCTTCAAATCCATGCGAAACAAATGGTTTAACATCAGATAGTTGCGATATAAGTGATATAGCTTCAAATGCAGACGAAAGAAACGAGATAGCTTCAAATCCAAGCGAAACACATGACTTAGCTTCAAATCAATGCGATGTAGAAGGTTTAGCGGCAAATACACGCCAAACACATGATTTAGCTTAAAATCAATGCGATGTAGAAGGTTTAGCTTCAAATCCATGCGATACAAATGATTTAACATCAGATAGTTGCGATATAAGTGATATAGCTTCAAATGCAGACTAAATAAACGAGTTAGATTCAAATCCAAGCGAATCACATGATTTAGCTTCAAATCATTGCGATGTAGAAGGTTTAACTTCAAATCCATTAGAACAAATGATTTACTTTCAAACGCTTGGGATATATGTGATATAGCTGCAAATGCAAACGAAACAAACGAGTTAGCACCAAATCCAAGCGAATCACATGATTTAGCTTCAAATCATTGCGATGTGGAAGGTTTAACTTCAAATCCATGCGAAGCACATGATTTAGCTTCAAATCATTTCGAAGTAGAAGGATTAGATTCAAATCTATGCGAAACAAATGATTGAACATCAGATAGTTGTGATATAAGTGATATAGCTTCAAATGCAGGAGAAAGAAACGAGTTACATTCAAATCCATGCGAAACACATGATTTAGCTGCAAATCAATGCGATGTAGAAGATTTAGATTCAAATCCATGCGAAACAAATGATTTAACATCAGATAGTTGCGATATAAGTGATATAACTTCAAATGCAGACGAATCAAACGAGATAGTTTCAAATCCAAGCGAAAGACATGATTTAGCTTTAAATCAATGCGATGTAGAAGGTCTAGATTAAAAACCATGCGATACACATGATTTAGCTGCAAATCAATGCGATACAGAAGGTTTAGCTTCAAATCCATGCGACACAAATTATATAGCTTCAGATACTTGCGATATAAGATATATAGCTTCAAATGCAGTCGAAACAAACGAGTTAGCTTCATATCCATGCGAAACACATGATTTAGCTTCAAATCAATTCGAAGTAGAAGGTTTAGTTTCAAATCCATGCGACACAAATGATTCAGCATCAGATACATGCGATATAAGTGATAGAGAGTCAAATGCAGACGTAACAAAAGAGATAGCTTCAAATCCAAGCGAAACACATGATTTAGCTCCAAATCAATGCGACGTAGAAGGTTTAGCTTCAAATCCACGCGAAACACATGATTTAGCTTCAAATCAATGCGATATAGAAGGTTTAGCTTCAAATCCATGCGACACAAATGATATAGCATCAGATATTTGCGATATAATAGATATAGCTTCAAATGCAGACGAAACAAACGAGTTAGCTTCAAATCCAGGCGAAGCACATAATTTAGCTTCAAATCAATTCGAAGTAGAAGGATTATCTTCATTCCATGCGATACAAATGATTCAGCATCAGAAACATGCGATATAAGTGATATAGCTTCAAATGCAGACGAAACAAAAGAGATAGCTTCAAATCCAAGCGAAACACATGATTTAGCTTCAAATCAATGCGATGTAGAAGGTTTAGCTTCAAATCCATGCGAAACAAATGATTTAGCTTCAAACACGTGGGATATAAGTGATATAGCTTCAAATGCAGACGAAGCAAACGAGTGAGCTTCAAATCCACGCGAAACACATGATTTAGCTTCAAATCAATGCGATATAGAAGATTTAGCTTCTGATCCATGCGAAACAAATGATTTAGCTTCAAACACTTGGGATATAAGTGATATAGCTTCAAATCCAGACGAAACAAACTAGATAGCATCAAATCCAAGCAAAACACATGATTTAGCTTCAAATCAATGCGATGTAGAATGTTTAGCTTCAAATACACGCGAAACACATAATTTAGCTTCAAATCAATGCGATATAGAAGGTTTAGCTTCAAATCCATGCGAAACACATGATTTAGCTTCAAATCAATGCGATATAGAAGGTTTAGCTTCAAATCCATGCGACACAAATGATATAGCTTCAGATACTTGCGATATAAGAGATATAGCTTCAAATGCAGGAGAAACACAAACGAGTTAGCTTCAAAGCCACGCAAAAACACATGATTAATCTTCAAATCAATGCTATGTAGAAGCTGTCGCTTCAAATCCATGAGACACAAAAGATTTAGCTTCAGATACTTGCGATATAAGAGATATAGCATCAAATTCAGACGAAACAAACGAGTTAGCTTCATATCCAAGCGAAACACATGACTTAGCTTCAAATTAATGCCATGTAGAAGGTTTAGCGGCAAATACACGCCAAACACATGATTTAGCTTCAAATCAATGCGATGTAGAAGGTTTAGCTTCAAATCCATGCGAAACAAATGATTTAACATCAGATAGTTGCGATATAAGTGATATAGCTTCAAATGCAGACTAAATAAACGAGTTAGATCCAAATCCAAGCGAATCACACGATTTAGCTTCAAATCATTGCGATGTAGAAGGTTTAACTTCAAATCCATTAGAACAAATGATATACTTTCAAACGCTTGGGATATATGTGATATAGCTTCAAATGCGAACGAAACAAACGAGTTAGCACCAAATCCAAGCGAATCACATGATTTAGCTTCAAATCATTGCGATGTGGAAGGTTTAACTTCAAATCCATGCGAAGCAAATGATTTAGCTTCAAACACTTGGGATATAAGTGATATAGCTTCAAAAGCAGGCGAAACAAACGAGTTAGCTTAAAATCCATGCGACACAAATGATATAGCTTCAGATACTTGCGATATAAGAGATATAGCTTCAAATGCAGACGAAACAAACGAGTTAGCATCAAATCCATGCGAAGCACATGATTTAGCTTCAAATCATTTCGAAGTAGAAGGATTAGATTCAAATCTGTGCGAAACAAATGATTGAACATCAGATAGTTGTGATATAAGTGATATAGCTTCAAATGCAGGAGAAACAAACGAGTTAGATTCAAATCCATGCGAAACACATGATTTAGCTGCAAATCAATGCGATGTAGAAGATTTAGCTTCAAATCCATGCGAAACAAATGATTTAACATCAGATAGTTGCGATATAAGTGATATAACTTCAAATGAAGACGAATCAAACGAGATAGTTTCAAATCCAAGCGAAAGACATGATTTAGCTTTAAATCAATGCGATGTAGAAGGTCTAGATTAAAATCCATGCGAAACACATGATTTAGCTGCAAATCAATGCGATATAGAAGGTTTAGCTTCAAATCCATGCGACACAAATTATATAGCTTCAGATACTTGCGATATAAGATATATAGCTTCAAATGCAGTCGAAACAAACGAGTTAGCTTCATATCCATGCGAAACACATGATTTAGCTTCAAATCAATTCGAAGTAGAAGGATTAGTTTCAAATCCATGCGACACAAATGATTCAGCTTCAGATACATGCGATATAAGTGATAGAGCGTCAAATGCAGACGTAACAAAAGAGATAGCTTCAAATCCAAGCGAAACACATGATTTAGCTCCAAATCAATGCGACGTAGAAGGTTTAGCTTCAAATCCACGCGAAACACATGATTTAGCTTCAAATCAATGCGATATAGAAGGTTTAGCTTCAAATCCATGCGACACAAATGATATAGCATCAGATATTTGCGATATAATAGATATAGCTTCAAATGCAGACGAAACAAACGAGTTAGCTTCAAATCCATGCGAAGCACATAATTTAGCTTCAAATCAATTCGAAGTAGAAGGATTATCTTCATTCCATGCGATACAAATGATTCAGCATCAGAAACATGCGATATAAGTGATATAGCTTCAAATGCAGACGAAACAAAAGAGATAGCTTCAAATCCAAGCGAAACACATGATTTAGCTTCAAATCAATGCGATGTAGAAGGTTTAGCTTCAAATCCATGCGAAACAAATGATTTAGCTTCAAACACGTGGGATATAAGTGATATAGCTTCAAATGCAGACGAAGCAAACGAGTGAGCTTCAAATCCACGCGAAACACATGATTTAGCTTCAAATCAATGCGATATAGAAGATTTAGCTTCTGATCCATGCGAAACAAATGATTTAGCTTCAAACACTTGGGATATAAGTGATATAGCTTCAAATCCAGACGAAACAAACTAGATAGCATCAAATCCAAGCAAAACACATGATTTAGCTTCAAATCAATGCGATGTAGAATGTTTAGCTTCAAATACACGCGAAACACATAATTTAGCTTCAAATCAATGCGATATAGAAGGTTTAGCTTCAAATCCATGCGAAACACATGATTTAGCTTCAAATCAATGCGATATAGAAGGTTTTGCTTCAAATCCATGCGACACAAATGATATAGCTTCAGATACTTGCGATATAAGAGATATAGCTTCAAATGCAGGAGAAACACAAACGAGTTAGCTTCAAAGCCACGCAAAAACACATGATTAATCTTCAAATCAATGCTATGTAGAAGCTGTCGCTTCAAATCCATGAGACACAAAAGATTTAGCTTCAGATACTTGCGATATAAGAGATATAGCATCAAATTCAGACGAAACAAACGAGTTAGCTTCATATCCAAGCGAAACACATGACTTAGCTTCAAATTAATGCCATGTAGAAGGTTTAGCGGCAAATACACGCCAAACACATGATTTAGCTTCAAATCAATGCGATGTAGAAGGTTTAGCTTCAAATCCATGCGAAACAAATGATTTAACATCAGATAGTTGCGATATAAGTGATATAGCTTCAAATGCAGACTAAATAAACGAGTTAGATCCAAATCCAAGCGAATCACACGATTTAGCTTCAAATCATTGCGATGTAGAAGGTTTAACTTCAAATCCATTAGAACAAATGATATACTTTCAAACGCTTGGGATATATGTGATATAGCTTCAAATGCGAACGAAACAAACGAGTTAGCACCAAATCCAAGCGAATCACATGATTTAGCTTCAAATCATTGCGATGTGGAAGGTTTAACTTCAAATCCATGCGAAGCAAATGATTTAGCTTCAAACACTTGGGATATAAGTGATATAGCTTCAAAAGCAGGCGAAACAAACGAGTTAGCTTAAAATCCATGCGACACAAATGATATAGCTTCAGATACTTGCGATATAAGAGATATAGCTTCAAATGCAGACGAAACAAACGAGTTAGCATCAAATCCATGCGAAGCACATGATTTAGCTTCAAATCATTTCGAAGTAGAAGGATTAGATTCAAATCTGTGCGAAACAAATGATTGAACATCAGATAGTTGTGATATAAGTGATATAGCTTCAAATGCAGGAGAAACAAACGAGTTAGATTCAAATCCATGCGAAACACATGATTTAGCTGCAAATCAATGCGATGTAGAAGATTTAGCTTCAAATCCATGCGAAACAAATGATTTAACATCAGATAGTTGCGATATAAGTGATTTAACTTCAAATGAAGACGAATCAAACGAGATAGTTTCAAATCCAAGCGAAAGACATGATTTAGCTTTAAATCAATGCGATGTAGAAGGTCTAGATTAAAATCCATGCGAAACACATGATTTAGCTGCAAATCAATGCGATATAGAAGGTTTAGCTTCAAATCCATGCGAAACAAATGATTTAGCATCAGATACATGCGATCTAAGTGATATAGCTTCAAATGCAGGAGAAACAAACGAGTTAGCCTCAAATCCACGTAAAAACACATGATTGATCTTCAAATCAATTATATGTCGAAGCTTTAGCTTCAAATCCATGAGACACATATTATTTAGCTTCAGATACTTGCGTTATAAGAGATAAAGCTTCAAATTCCGACGAAACAAACGAGTTAGATTCGTATCCAAACCAAACATATGATTTAGCTTCAAATCAATTCGAAGTAGAAGGATTAGCTTCAAATCCTTGCGATACAAATGATTTAGCTTCAGATACTTGCGATATAAGAGATATAGCTTCAAATGCAGATGAAACAAACGAGTTAGCTTCATATCCAAGCGAAACACATGATTTAGCTTTAAATCGATTCGAAGTAGAAGGATTAGCTTCAAATCCATGCGAAACAAATGATTTAACATCAGATAGTTGCGATATAAGTGATATAGCTTCAAATGGAGACGAAACAAACGAGATAGTTTCAAATCCAAGCGAAAAACATGATTTAGCTTCAAATCAATGCGATGTAGAAGGTTTAGCTTCAAATCCATGCGACTCAAATGATTTAGCTTCAGATACTTGCGATATAAGTGATATAGCTTCAAATTCAGACGAAACAAACGAGTTAGCTTCAGATCCATGCAAAACAGATGATCATGCTTCAAATCAATGCGATGTAGAAGGTTTAGCTTCAAATCCATGCGAAACAAATGATTTAACATCAGATAGTTGCGATATAAGTGATATAGCTTCAAATGCAGACGAAACAAACGAGATAGCTCCAAATCCAAGCGAAACACATGATTTAGCTTCAAATCGATGCTATGTAGAAGCTTTAGCTTCAACTCCATCAGACACATATGATTTAGCTTCAGATACTTGCGTTATAAGAGATATAGCTTCAAATTCCGACGTAACAAACGAGTTAGCTTCGTATCCAAACCAAACACATGATTTAGCTTCAAATCAATTCGAAGTAGAAGGATTAGCTTCAAATCCTTGTGATACAAATGATTTAGCTTCAGATACTTGCGATATAAGAGATATAGCTTCAAATGCAGACGAAACAAAAGAGTTAGCTTCAAATCCATGCGAAGCACATGATTTAGCTTCAAATCAATTCGAAGTAGAAGGATTAGCTTCAAATCCATGCGAAACAAATGATTCAGCATCAGAAACATGCGATATAAGTGATATAGCTTCAAATGCAGACGAAACAAAAGAGATAGCTTCAAATCCAAGCGAAACACATGATTTAGCTTCAAATCAATGCGATGTAGAAGGTTTAGCTTCAAATCCATGCAAAACAAATGATTTAGCTTCAAACACGTGGGATATAAGTGATATAGCTTCAAATGCAGACGAAGCAAACGAGTGAGCTTCAAATCCACGCGAAACACATGATTTAGCTTCAAATCAATGCGATATAGAAGATTTAGCTTCAGATCCATGCGAAACAAATGATTTAGCTTCAAACACTTTGGATATAAGTGATATAGCTTCAAATGCAGTCGAAACAAACTAGATAGCATCAAATCCAAGCAAAACACATGATTTAGCTTCAAATCAATGCGATGTAGAATGTTTAGCTTCAAATACACGCGAAACACATAATTTAGCTTCAATTCAATGCGATGTAGAAGGTTTAGCTTCAAATCCATGCGAAACACATGATTTAGCTTCAAATCAATGCGATATAGAAGGTTTAGCTTCAAATCCATGCGACACAAATGATATAGCTTCAGATACTTGCGATATAAGAGATAGAGCTTCAAATGCAGGACAAACACAAACGAGTTAGCTTCAAAGCCACGCAAAAACACATGATTAATCTTCAAATCAATGCTATGTAGAAGCTTTCGCTTCAAATCCATGAGACACAAAAGATTTAGCTACAGATACTTGCGATATAAGAGATATAGCATCAAATTCAGACGAAACAAACGAGTTAGCTTCATATCCAAGCCAAACACATGATTTAGCTTCAAATCAATGCGATGTAGAAGGATTAGCTTCATATCCATGCGATACAAATGATTTAGCTTCAGATACTTGCGATATAAGAGATATAGCTTCAGATGCAGACGAATCAAACGAGTTAGCTTCATATCCAAGCGAAAGACATGATTTAGCTTTAAATCAATGCGATGTAGAAGGTTTAGCTTCAAATCCATGCGAAACGCATGATTTAGCTGCAAATCAATGCGATGTAGAAGATTTAGCTTCAAATCCATGCGAAACAAATGATTTAACATCAGATAGTTGCGATATAAGTGATATAGCTTCAAATGCAGTCGAATCAAACGAGATAGCTTCAAATCCAAGCGAAACACATGACTTAGCTTCAAATCAATGCGATGTAGAAGGTTTAGCGGCAAATACACGCCAAACACATGATTTAGCTTCAAATCAATGCGATGTAGAAGGTTTAGCTTCAAATCCATGCGAAACAAATGATTTAACATCAGATAGTTGCGATATAAGTGATATAGCTTCAAATGCAGACTAAATAAACGAGTTAGATCCAAATCCAAGCGAATCACATGATTTAGCTTCAAATCATTGCGATGTAGAGAAGGTTTAGCTTCAAATCCATTAGAACAAATGATTTACTTTCAAACGCTTGGGATATATGTGATATAGCTTCAAATGCGAACGAAACAAACGAGTTAGCACCAAATCCAAGCGAATCACATGATTTAGCTTCAAATCATTGCGATGTGGAAGGTTTAACTTCAAATCCATGTGGAGCAAATGATTTAGCTTCAAACACTTGGGATATAAGTGATATAGCTTCAAAAGCAGACAAAACAAACGAGTTAGCTTAAAATCCATGCGACACAAATGATATAGCTTCAGATACTTGCGATATAAGATATATAGCTTCAAATGCAGGAGAAACAAACGAGTTACATTCAAATCCATGCGAAACACATGATTTAGCTGCAAATCAATGCGATGTAGAAGGTTTAGCTTCAAATCCATGCGAAACAAATGATTTAACATCAGATAGTTGCGATATAAGTGATATAACTTCAAATGCAGACGAATCAAACGAGATAGTTTCAAATCCAAGCGAAACACATGATTTAGCTTCAAATCAATGCGACGTAGAAGGTATAGCTTCAAATCCACGCGAAACACATGATTTAGCTTCATATCAATGCGATATAGAAGGTTTAGCTTCAAATCCATGCGACACAAATGATATAGCTTCAGATACTTGGGATATAAGAGATATAGCTTCAAATGCAGACGAAACAAACGAGTTAGCTTCAAATCCATGCGAAGCACATGATTTAGCTTCAAATCAATTCGAAGTAGAAGGATTATCTTCATTCCATGCGATACAAATGATTCAGCATCAGAAACATGCGATATAAGTGATATAGCTTCAAATGCAGACGAAACAAACGAGTTAGCTTCAAATCCATGCGAAACACATGATTTAGCTTCAAATCAATGCGATTTTAAAGGTTTAGCTCAAATCCATGCGAAACAAATGATTTAACATCAGATTGTTGCGATATAAGTGATACAGCTTCAAATGCAGACGAAACAAACGAGATAGCTCCAAATCCAACCGAAAGACATGATTTAGCTTCATATCAATGCGATGTAGAAGGTTTAGCTTCAAATCCACGCGAAACACATGATTTAGCTTCAAATCAATGCGATATAAAAGGTTTAGCTTCAAATCAATGCGAAACAAATGATTTAGCTTCAAACACATGGGATATATGTGATATAGCTTCAACTGCAGACGAAGCAAACGAGTTAGCTTCAAATCCATACGAAACACATGATTCAGCTGCAAATAAATGCGATATAGAAGATTTAGCTTCAAATCCATGCGAAACAAATGGTTTAACATCAGATAGTTGCGATATAAGTGATATAGCTTCAAATGCAGACGAAAGAAACGAGATAGCTTCAAATCCAAGCGATCACATGACTTAGCTTCAAATCAATGCGATGTAGAAGGTTTAGCGGCAAATACACGCCAAAAACATGATTTAGCTTCAAATCAATGCGATGTAGAAGGTTTAGCTTCAAATCCATGCGAAACAAATGATTTAGTTTCAAACACTTGGGATATAAGTGATATAGCTTCAAATGCAGACGAAGCAAACGAGTTAGCTTCAAATCCATACGAAACACATGATTCAGCTGCAAATAAATGCGATATAGAAGATTTAGCTTCAAATCCATGCGAAACAAATGGTTTAACATCAGATAGTTGCGATATAAGTGATATAGCTTCAAATACAGACGAAAGAAACGAGATAGCTTCAAATCCAAGCGAAACACATGACTTAGCTTCAAATCAATGCGATGTAGAAGGTTTAGCGGCAAATACACGCCAAACACATGATTTAGCTTCAAATCAATGCGATGTAGAAGGATTAGCTTCAAATCCATGCGAAACAATTGATTTAACATCAG
Source organism: Megalopta genalis (assembly GCF_051020955.1). Classification (NCBI taxonomy): domain Eukaryota; kingdom Metazoa; phylum Arthropoda; class Insecta; order Hymenoptera; family Halictidae; genus Megalopta; species Megalopta genalis. Next base: position 43,511 of record NW_027477937.1, read on the forward strand.
ATAGTTGCGATATAAGTGATATAGCTTCAAATGCAGACTAAATAAACGAGTTAGATCCAAATCCAAGCGAATCACATGATTTAGCTTCAAATCATTGCGATGTAGAAGGTTTAACTTCAAATCCATTAGAACAAATGATTTACTTTCAAACGCTTGGGATATAAGTGATATAGCTTCAAATGCAGACGAAAGAAACGAGATAGATTCAAATCCAAGCGAAACACATGACTTAGCTTGAAATCAATGCGATGTAGAAGGTTTAGCGGCAAATACACGCCAAACACATGATTTAGCTTCAAATCAATGCGATGTAGAAGGTTTAGCTTCAAATCCATGCGAAACAATTGATTTAACATCAGATAGTTGCGATATAAGTGATATAGCTTCAAATGCAGACTAAATAAACGAGTTAGATCCAAATCCAAGCGAATCACATGATTTAGCTTCAAATCAATGCGATGTAGAAGGTTTAGCTTCAAATCCATGCGAAACAAATGATTTAGCTTCAAACACTTGGGATATAAGTGATATAGCTTCAAATGCAGACGAAGCAAACGAGTTAGCTTCAAATCCATACGAAACACATGATTCAGCTGCAAATAAATGCGATATAGAAGATTTAGCTTCAAATCCATGAGAAACAAATGGTTTAACATCAGATAGTTGCGATATAAGTGATATAGCTTCAAATGCAGACTAAATAAACGAGTTAGATCCAAATCCATGCGAATCACATGATTTAGCTTCAAATCATTGCGATGTAGAAGGTTTAACTTCAAATCCATTAGAACAAATGATTTACTTTCAAACGCTTGGGATATATGTGATATAGCTTCAAATGCAAACGAAACAAACGAGTTATCTTCATATCCAAGCAAAACACATGATTTAGCTTCAAATCAATTCGAAGTAGAAGGTTTAGCTTCATATCCATGCGAAACACATGATTTAGCTGCAAATCAATGCGACGTAGAAGATTTAGCTTCAAATCCATGCGAAACAAATGATTTAACATCAGATAGTTGCAATATAAGTGATATAGCTTCAAATGCAGTCGAATCAAACGAGATAGCTTCAAATCCAAGCGAAACACATGATTTAGCTTCAAATCAATGCGATGTAGAAGGTTTAGGTTCAAATTCACGCGATGTAGAAGGTTTAGCTTCAAATTCACGCGAAACACATGATTTATCTTCAAATCAATGCTATGTAGAAGCTTTAGCTTCAAATCCATGAGATACAAATGATTTTGCTTCAGATACTTGCGATATAGGAGATATAGCTTCAAATTCAGACGAAACAAACGAGTTAGCTTCATATCCAAGCCAAACACATGATTTAGCTTCAAATCAATGCGATGTACAAGGATTAGCTTCATATCCATGCGATACAAATGATTTAGCTTCAAACACTTGGGATATAAGTGATATAGCTTCAAATGCAGACGAAGCAAACGAGTTAGCTTCAAATCCATACGAAACACATGATTCAGCCTGCAAATAAATGCGATATAGAAGATTTAGATTCAAATCCATGCGAAACAAATGGTTTAACATCAGATAGTTGCGATATAAGTGATATAGCTTCAAATGCAGACGAAAGAAACGAGATAGCTTCAAATCCAAGCGAAACACATGACTTAGCATCAAATCAATGCGATGTAGAAGGTTTAGCGGCAAATACACGCCAAACACATGATTTAGCTTCAAATCAATGCGATGTAGAAGGTTTAGCTTCAAATCCATTAGAACAAATGATTTACTTTCAAACGCTTGGGATGTATGTGATATAGCTTCAAATGCAAACGAAACAAACGAGTTATCTTCATATCCAAGCAAAACACATGATTTAGCTTCAAATCAATTCGAAGTAGAAGGATTAGATTCAAATTCTTGCGATACAAATGATTTAGCTTCAGATACTTGCGATATAAGTGATATAGCTTCAAATGCAGACGAAAAAAACGAGATAGCTTCAAATCCAAGCGAAACACATGACTTAGCTTCAAATCAATGCGATGTAGAAGGTTTAGCGTCAAATACACGCCAAACACATGATTTAGCTTCAAATCAATGCGATATAGAAGGTTTAGCTTCAAATCCATGCGAAACAGATGATTTAACATCAGATAGTTGCGATATATGTGGTATAGCTTCAAATGCAGACGAAATAAACGAGTTAGCTCCAAATCCAAGCGGATCACATGATTTAGCTTCAAATCATTGCGATGTGGAAGGTTTAACTTCAAATCCATGCGAAGCAAATGATTTAGCTTCAAACACTTGGGATATAAGTGATATAGCTTCAAATGCAGACGAAATAAACGAGTTAGCTCCAAATCCAAGCGAATCACATGACTTAGCTTCAAATCAATGCGATGTAGAAGGTTTAGCTTCAATTCCATGCGAAACAAATGATTTAACATCAGATAGTTGCGATATAAGTGATATAGCTTCAAATGCAGACTAAATAAACGAGTTAGATCCAAATCCAAGCGAATCACATGGTTTAGCTTCAAATCATTGCGATGTAGAAGGTTTAACTTCAAATCCATTAGAGCAAATGATTTACTTTCAAACGCTTGGGATATATGTGATATAGCTTCAAATGCGAACGAAACAAACGAGTTATCTTCATATCCAAGCAAAACACATGATTTAGCTTCAAATCAATTCGAAGTAGAAGGATTAGATTCAAATTCTTGCGATACAAATGATTCATCATCAGAAACATGCGATATAAGTGATATAGCTTCAAATGCAGACGAAAGAAACGAGATAGCTTCAAATCCAAGCGAAACACATGATTTAGCTTCAAATCAATGCGATGTAGAAGGTTTATCATTAAATACACGCCAAACACATGATTTAGCTTCAAATCAATGCGATGTACAAGGATTAGCTTCATATCCATGCGATACAAATGATTTAGCTTCAAACACTTGGGATATAAGTGATATAGCTTCAAATGCAGACGAAGCAAACGAGTTAGCTTCAAATCCATACGAAACACATGATTCAGCCTGCAAATAAATGCGATATAGAAGATTTAGCTTCAAATCCATGCGAAACAAATGGTTTAACATCAGATAGTTGCGATATAAGTGATATAGCTTCAAATACAGACGAAAGAAACGAGATAGCTTCAAATCCAAGCGAAACACATGACTTAGCTTCAAATCAATGCGATGTAGAAGATTTAGCGGCTAATACACGCCAAACACATGATTTAGCTTCAAATCAATGCGATGTAGAAGGATTAGCTTCAAATCCATGCGAAACAATTGATTTAACATCAGATAGTTGCGATATAAGTGATATAGCTTCAAATGCAGACTAAATAAACGAGTTAGATCCAAATCCAAGGGAATCACATGATTTAGCTTCAAATCATTGCGATGTAGAAGGTTTAACTTCAAATCCATTAGAACAAATGATTTACTTTCAAACGCTTGGGATATATGTGATATAGCTTCAAATGCGAACGAAACAAACGAGTTAGCACCAAATCCAAGCGAATCACATGATTTAGCTTCAAATCATTGCGATGTGGAAGGTTTAACTTCAAATCCATGCAAAGCAAATGATTTAGTTTCAAACACTTGGGATATAAGTGATATAGCTTCAAAAGCAGACGAAACAAACGAGTTAGCTTAAAATCCATGCGACACAAGTGATATAGCTTCAGATACTTGCGATATAAGAGATATAGTTTCAAATGCAGACGAAACAAACGAGTTAGCATCAAATCCATGCGAAGCACATGATTTAGCTTCAAATCATTTCGAAGTAGAAGGATTAGATTCAAATCTATGCGAAACAAATGATTGAACATCAGATAGTTGCGATATAAGTGATATAGCTTCAAATGCTGGAGAAACAAACGAGTTAGATTCAAATCCATGCGAAACACATGATTTAGCTGCAAATCAATGCGATGTAGAAGATTTAGCTTCAAATCCATGCGAAACAAATGATTTAACATCAGATAGTTGCGATATAAGTGATATAACTTCAAATGCAGACGAATCAAACGAGATAGTTTCAAATCCAAGCGAAAGACATGATTTAGCTTTAAATCAATGCGATGTAGAAGGTCTAGCTTCAAATCCATGCGAAACACATGATTTAGCTGCAAATCAATGCGATATAGAAGGTTTAGCTTCAAATCCATGCGACAGAAATTATATAGCTTCAGATACTTGCGATATAAGATATATAGCTTCAAATGCAGTCGAAACAAACGAGTTAGCTTCATATCCATGCGAAAAACATGATTTAGCTGCAAATCAATGCGATGTAGAAGGTTTAGCTTCAAATCCATGCGAAACAAATGATTTAGCTTCAAACACTTGGGATATAAGTGATATAGGTTCAAATGTAGTCGAAACAAACGAGTTAGCTTCATATCCAAGCGAAACAAATGATTTAGCTTCAAACACTTGGTTTATAAGTGATATAGCTTCAAATGCAGACGAAACATACGAGATAGCTTCAACTCCAAGCGAAACACATGATTTAGCTTCAAATCAATGCGATGTAGAAGGTTTAGCTTCAAATCCACGCGAAACACATGATTTAGCTTCAAATCAATGCGATATAGACGGTTTAGCTTCAAATCCATGCGAAACAAATGATTTAGCTTCAAACACTTGGGTTATAAGTGATATAGCTTCAAATGCAGACGAAACAATCTAGTAAGCTTCAACTCCATGCGAAACACATGATTTAGCTGCAAATCAATGCGATGTAGAAGATTTAGCTTCAAATCCATGCGAAACAAATGATTTAACATCAGATAGTGGCGATATAAGTGATACAGCTTCAAATGCAGACGAAACAAACGAGATAGCTTCAAATCCATGCGAAACACATGATTTAGCTGCAAATCAATGCGATATAGAAGGTTTAGCTTCAAATCCATGCGACAGAAATTATATAGCTTCAGATACTTGCGATATAAGATATATAGCTTCAAATGCAGACGAAACAAACGAGTTAGCTTCACATCCAAGCCAAACAAATGATTTAGCTTCAAATTAATTCGAAGTAGAAGGATTAGCTTCAAATCCATTCGAAACTAATGATTTAGCTTCAAACACTTGGTTTATAAGTGATATAACTTCAAATGCAGACGAAACATACGAGATAGCTTCAACTCCAAGCGAAACACATGATTTAGCTTCAAATCAATGCGATGTAGAAGGTTAAGCTTCAAATCCACGCGAAACACATGATTTAGCTTCAAATCAATGCGATATAGAAGGTTTAGCTTCAAATCCATGCGAAAGAAATGATTTAGCGGCAAACACTTGGGATATAAGTGATATAGCTTCAATTTCAGGGCAAACAAACGAGTTAGCTTCAAATCCATGCGAAACACATGATTTAGCTGCAAATCAATGCGATGTAAGAAGGTTTAGCTTCAAATCCAT
>NW_027477938.1:0-48424 GCF_051020955.1 Megalopta genalis
AAAAAAGATTTAACTTCAATATCATGCGAAACACACGATTACGATTCAAATTCGTGGGAAATAGCGATTTTAAAAGATCGATTTAGCTTCAAATTCATACCAAATGAACAATTTAGCTCAGATTCATGCGAAATACACGAATTTGCTTCAAATCCACGCGGGACAAACGATTTAGCGTCAATATCATGCGAAATACACGATTTCGACTCAAATTCGATCGAAATAGAGATTTTAAATAAACGATTTAGCTTCAAATTCATGCGAAATGCACAATTTAGCTTCAGATTCATGCGAAATACACGAATTAGCTTTAAATCCACACGAAACAAACGATTTAACTTCAATATCATGCGAAACACACGATTTCGATTCAAATTCGTGTGAAATAGCGATTTTAAACCATCGATTTAGCTTCAAATTCATGCGAAATTAGCAATTTAGATTCTGATTCATGCGAAATACACGAATTAGCTTTAAATCGACACGAAACAAACGATTTAACTTCAATATCATGCGAAACATACGATTCCGATTCAAATTCGTTGGAAATAGCGATTTTAAAAGATCGATTTAGCTTCAAATTCATGCCAAATGAACAGTTTAGCTTCAGATTCATGCGAAATACACAAATCAGCTTTATATCCACACGAATCAAACGATTTAACTTCAATATCATGCGAAACGCACGATTACGATTCAAATTCGTGGGAAATATCGATTTTAAAAGATCGATTTAGCTTCAAATTCATGCCAACTGAACAATTTAGCTCAGATTCATGCGAAATACACGAATTTGCTTCAAATCCACGCGGGACAAACGATTTAGAGTCAATATCATGCGAAATACACGATTTCGACTCAAATTCGATCGAAATAGAGATTTTAAATAAACGATTTAGCTTCAAATTCATGCGAAATGCACAACTTAGCTTCAGATTCATGTGAAATACACGAATTAGCTTTAAATCCACACGAAACAAACGATTTAACTTCAATATCATGCGAAACACACGATTTCGATTCAAATTCGTGTGAAATAGCGATTTTAAACCATCGATTTAGCTTCAAATTCATGCGAAATTAGCAATTTAGATTCTGATTCATGCGAAATACACGAATTAGCTTTAAATCCACACGAAACAAACGATTTAACTTCAATATCATGCTAAACATACGATTTCGATTCAAATTCGTTGGAAATAGCGATTTTAAAAGATCGATTTAGCTTCAAATTCATGCCAAATGAACAATTTAGCTTCAGATTCATGCGAAATACACGATTCCGACTCAAATTCGTGCGAAATAGCGATTTTAAACAAACGATTTATATTCAAAATCATGCGAAATGAACAATCAAGCTTCATATTCATGCGAAATACACGAATTAGCTTTAAATCCACACGAAACAAACGATTTTACTTCAATATCATGCGAAACACACGATTTCGATTCAAATTCAGTGGGAAATGGCGATTTTGAAAGATCGATTTAGCTTCAAATTCATGCCAAATGAAAAATTTAGCTTCAGATTCATGCGAAATACACGATTCCGACTCAAATTCGTGCGAAATAGCGATTTTAAACAAACGATTTAGATTCGAATTCATGCGGAATGCACAATTTAGCTTCAGATTCATGTGAAATACACGAATTAGCTTTAAATCCACACGAAACAAACGATTTAACTTCAATATCATGCGAAACACACGATTTCGATTCAAATTCGTGCGAAATAGCGATTTTAAACCATCGATTTAGCTTCAAATTCATGCGAAATTAGCAATTTAGATTCTGATTCATGCGAAATACACGAATTAACTTTAAATCCACACGACACAAATGATTTAACTTCAGTATCATACGAAACACACGATTTCGATTCAAATTCGTGCGAAATAGCGATTTTAAACGATCGATTTAGCTTCAAATTCATGCGAAATGAACAATTTAGCTTCAGATTCATGCGAAATACACGAATTAGCTTTAAATCCGCACGAAACAAACGATTTAACTTCAATATCATGCGAAACACACGATTACGATTCAAATTCGTGCGAAATAGCGACTTTAAACGATCGATTTAGCTTCAAATTCATGCCAAATGAACAATTTAGCTTCAGATTCATGCGAAATACACAAATCAGCTTTATATCCACACGAATCAAACGATTTAACTTCAATATCATGCGAAACGCACGATTACGATTCAAATTCGTGGGAAATAGCGATTTTAAAAGATCGATTTAGCTTCAAATTCATGCCAAATGAACAATTTAGCTCAGATTCATGCGAAATACACGAATTTGCTTCAAATCCACGCGGGACAAACGATTTAGAGTCAATATCATGCGAAATACACGATTTCGACTCAAATTCGATCGAAATAGAGATTTTAAATAAACGATTTAGCTTCAAATTCATGCGAAATGCACAACTTAGCTTCAGATTCATGCGAAATACACGAATTAGCTTTAAATCCACACGAAACAAACGATTTAACTTCAATATCATGCGAAACATACGATTTCGATTCAAATTCGTGGGAAATAGCGATTTTAAAAGATCGATATAGCTTCAAATTCATGCCAAATGAACAATTTAGCTTCAGATTCATGCGAAATACACGATTTCGACTCAAATTCGTGCGAAATAGCGATTTTAAACAAACGATTTAGATTCACATTCATGCGAAATGAACAATTTAGCTTCAGATTCATGTGAAATACACGAATTAGCTTTACATCCACGCGAAACAAACGATTTAACTTCAATATCATGCGAAACACATGATTTCGATTCAAATTCGTGTGAAATAGCGATTTTAAACGATCGATTTAGATTCAAATTCACGCCAAATGAACAATTTTGCTTCAGATTCATGCAAAATACACGAATTTGCTTCAAATCCACGCGAGACAAACGATTTAGCGTCAATATCATGCGAAATACACGATTTCGACTCAATTTCGATCGAAATAGCGATTTTAAATAAACGATTTAGCTTCAGATTCATGTGAAATACACGAATTAGCTTTAAATCCACACAAAACAAACGATTTAACTTCAATATCATGCTAAAAACACGATTTCGATACAAATTCGTGCGAAGTAGCGATTTTAAACGATCGATTTAGCTTCAAATTCATGCCAAATGAACAATTTAGCTTCAGATTCATGCGAAATACACGATTCCGACTCAAATTCGTGCGAAATAGCGATTTTAAACAAACGATTTATATTCAAATTCATGCGAAATGAACAATCAAGCTTCATATTCATGCGAAATGCACGAATTAACTTTAAATCCACACGAAACAAACGATTTAACTTCAATATCATGCGAAACACACGATTTCGATTCAAATTCGTGCGAAATAGCGATTTTAAACCATCGATTTAGCTTCAAATTCATGCGAAATTAGCAATTTAGATTCTGATTCATGCGAAATACACGAATTAACTTTAAATCCACACGACACAAATGATTTAACTTCAGTATCATACGAAACACACGATTTCGATTCAAATTCGTGCGAAATAGCGATTTTAAACGATCGATTTAGCTTCAAATTCATGCGAAATGAACAATTTAGCTTCAGATTCATGCGAAATACACGAATTAGCTTTAAATCCGCACGAAACAAACGATTTAACTTCAATATCATGCGAAACACACGATTACGATTCAAATTCGTGCGAAATAGCGACTTTAAACGATCGATTTAGCTTCAAATTCATGCCAAATGAACAATTTAGCTTCAGATTCATGCGAAATACACAAATCAGCTTTATATCCACACGAATCAAACGATTTAACTTCAATATCATGCGAAACGCACGATTACGATTCAAATTCGTGGGAAATAGCGATTTTAAAAGATCGATTTAGCTTCAAATTCATGCCAAATGAACAATTTAGCTCAGATTCATGCGAAATACACGAATTTGCTTCAAATCCACGCGGGACAAACGATTTAGAGTCAATATCATGCGAAATACACGATTTCGACTCAAATTCGATCGAAATAGAGATTTTAAATAAACGATTTAGCTTCAAATTCATGCGAAATGCACAACTTAGCTTCAGATTCATGCGAAATACACGAATTAGCTTTAAATCCACACGAAACAAACGATTTAACTTCAATATCATGCGAAACATACGATTTCGATTCAAATTCGTGGGAAATAGCGATTTTAAAAGATCGATATAGATTCAAATTCATGCCAAATGAACAATTTAGCTTCAGATTCATGCGAAATACACGATTTCGACTCAAATTCGTGCGAAATAGCGATTTTAAACAAACGATTTAGATTCACATTCATGCGAAATGAACAATTTAGCTTCAGATTCATGTGAAATACACGAATTAGCTTTACATCCACACGAAACAAACGATTTAACTTCAATATCATGCGAAACACATGATTTCGATTCAAATTCGTGTGAAATAGCGATTTTAAACGATCGATTTAGATTCAAATTCACGCCAAATGAACAATTTTGCTTCAGATTCATGCAAAATACACGAATTTGCTTCAAATCCACGCGAGACAAACGATTTAGCGTCAATATCATGCGAAATACACGATTTCGACTCAATTTCGATCGAAATAGCGATTTTAAATAAACGATTTAGCTTCAGATTCATGTGAAATACACGAATTAGCTTTAAATCCACACAAAACAAACGATTTAACTTCAATATCATGCTAAAAACACGATTTCGATACAAATTCGTGCGAAGTAGCGATTTTAAACGATCGATTTAGCTTCAAATTCATGCCAAATGAACAATTTAGCTTCAGATTCATGCGAAATACACGATTCCGACTCAAATTCGTGCGAAATAGCGATTTTAAACAAACGATTTATATTCAAATTCATGCGAAATGAACAATCAAGCTTCATATTCATGCGAAATGCACGAATTAACTTTAAATCCACACGAAACAAACGATTTAACTTCAGTATCATACGAAACACACGATTTCGATTCAAATTCGTGCGAAATAGCGATTTTAAACGATCGATTTAGCTTCCAATTCATGCGAAATGAACAATTTAGCTTCAGATTCATGCGAAATACACGATTCCGACTCAAATTCGTGCGAAATAGCGATTTTAAACAAACGATTTAGTTTCAAATTCATGCGAAACAAATGATTTGCCTTCAAATACTTGCGGTTTAAATGAAATGTCTTCAAATGCAGGCGAAAAAAACGAGTTAGCATCAAATCCATGCGATACACATGATTTAGCTACAAATCAATACGAAGTAGTAGGCTTAGCTTCAAATCAATGCGAAACAAATGGTTAGGATTCAGATACTTGTGATGTACACGACTTAGAGTCAACTGCATTCGAATCAAACGAGTTAGCTTCAAATTCAAGAGATACACATGATTTAACTTCAAATCAATGTGAAGTAGAAGGCTGATCTTCAAATCCATGAGAAACCAATGGTTTAGCTTCAAACACTTGTGATATACATGATTTATCTTAAACTGCATGCGAAACAAACGAGGTAGCTTCAAATCCATGCGAAACACATGCTTTAGCTTCATATCAAAGCGAAGTAGAAGGGTTATCTACGAATCCATGCGAAACAAATGGTTTAGCTTCAAATACCTGTGATATACATGATTTATCTTCAATGCATGCGAACAAAACGAGTTAGCTTCAAAACAAAGCGAAACACGTGATTTAGCCTCAAATCAATGCGAAGTAGAAGGCTTTGCTTCAAATCCGTGCGAATCAAATGGTTTAGCTTCAAATACTCGTGATATACATGATTTAGCTTTAACTGCGTGCGAAACAAACGAGTTAGCTTCAAATCCAAGCGAAACACATGATTTAGCATCAAATTAATGCGAAGTAGAAGGCTTAGCTTCAAATCCATACGATTCAAATGGCTTAGCTTCAAATACTTGAGATATAAATGATTTAGATTCAACTGCATGCGAATCAAACGAGTTAGCTTCAAATCCCAGGGAAACACATGATTTAACTTCAAATCAATGCGAAGTAGAAGGCTTAGCTTCAAATGCATGCGAAACAAATGATTTACCTTCAAATACTTGCGGTATAAGTGATATAACTTCAATTGCAGGCGAAACAAACGAGTTAGCGTCAAATCCATGCGACACACATGATTTAACTTCAAATCAATACGAAGTAGTAGGCTTAGCTTCAAATCCATGCGAAACAAATGGTTTAGCTTCAAATACTTGTGATGGACACGATTTAGAGTCAACTGCACGCGAATCTAACGAGTTAGCTTCAAATTCAAGGGATACACATGATTTAACTTCAAATCAATGCGAAGTAGAAGGCTTAGCTTCAAATCAATGCGAAATAAATGGTTTGGATTCAGATACTTGTGATCAAAATGAACTAGCTTTAAATGGAAGCGAAACAAACGAGTTAGCTTGAAGTCCATGCGAAAAACATGAATCAGCTTCAAATCAATGCGGAGTAGAAGGCTTAACTTCAAATCCATGCGAAACAAGTGGTTTAGCTTCAAATACTTGTGATAAACGCGATTTAGAGTCAACTGCATGCGAATCAAACGAGTTAGCTTCAAATTCAAGAGATACACATGATTATACTTCAAATCAATGCGAAGTAGAAGACTTAGCTTCAAATCAATGCGAAACAAATGATTTAGCTTCAAATACTTGTGATAAACACGATTTAGAGTCAACTGCATGCGAATCAATCGAGTTAGCTTCAAATCCCATGGAAACACATGATTTAACGTCAAATCAATGCGAAGTAGAAGGCTTAGCTTCAAATGCATGCGAAACAAATGATTTACCTTCAAATACTTGCGGTATAAGTGATATAACTTCAATTGCAGGCGAAACAAACGAGTTAGTGTCAAATCCATGCGACACACATGATTTAACTTCAAATCAATACGAAGTAGTAGGCTTAGCTTCAAATCCATGCGAAACAAATGGTTTAGCTTCAAATACTTGTGATGGACACGATTTAGAGTCAACTGCACGCGAATCTAACGAGTTAGCTTCAAATTCAAGGGATACACATAATTTAACTTCAAATCAATGCGAAGTAGAAGGCTTAGCTTCAAATTCATGCGAAATGAACCATTTAGCTTCAGATTCATGCGAAATACACGAATTGGCTTTGAATCCACCCGAAACAAACGATTTAACTTCATTATCAAGCGAAACACACGATTACGATTCAAATTCGTGCGAAATAGCGATTTTAACCGAACGATTTAGCTTCAAATTCATGCCAAATGAACAATTTAGCTTCAGATTCATTCGAAATACACAAATCAGCTTTAAATCCACACGAAACAAACGATTTAACTTCAATATCATGCGAAACATACGATTTCGATTCAAATTCGTGGGAAATAGCGATTTTAAAAGATCGATTTAGCTTCAAATTCATGCCTAATGAACAATTTAGCTTCAGATTCATGCGAAATACACAAATTAGCTTTAAATCCACACGAAACAAACGATTTAACTTCAATATCATGCGAAACATACGATTTCGATTCAAATTCGTGTGAAATAGCGATTTTAAACGATCGATTTAGATTCAAATTCACGCCAAATGAACAATTTTGCTTCAGATTCATGCAAAATACACGAATTTGCTTCAAATCCACGCGAGACAAACGATTTAGCGTCAATATCATGCGAAATACACGATTTCGACTCAATTTCGATCGAAATAGCGATTTTAAATAAACGATTTAGCTTCAGATTCATGTGAAATACACGAATTAGCTTTAAATCCACACGAAACAAACGATTTAACTTCAATATCATGCGAAACACACGATTTCGATACAAATTCGTGCGAAGTAGCGATTTTAAACGATCGATTTAGCTTCAAATTCATGCCAAATGAACAATTTAGCTTCAGATTCATGCGATATACACGAATTTGCTTCAAATCCACGCGTGACAAACGATTTAGCGTCAATATCATGCGAAACAGACGATTTCGACTCAAATTCGATCGAAGTAGCGATTTTAAATAAACGATTTAGCTTCAAATTCATGCGAAATGCACAATGTAGCTTCAGATTCATGCGAAATACACAAATTAGCTTTAAATCCACAAAAAAAAAGATTTAACTTCAATATCATGCGAAACACACGATTTCGATCCAAATTCGTGCGAAATAGCGATTTTAAAAGATCGATTTAGCTTCAAATTCATGCCAAATGAACAACTTAGCTTCAGATTCATGCGAAATACACGATTCCGACTCAAATTCGTGCGAAATAGCGATTTTAAACAAACGATTTATATTCAAATTCATGCGAAATGAACAATCAAACTTCATATTCATGCGAAATGCACGAATTAACTTTAAATCCACACGAAACAAACGATTTAACTTCAGTATCATACGAAACACACGATTTCGATTCAAATTCGTGCGAAATAGCGATTTTAAACGATCGATTTAGCTTCAAATGCATGCGAAATGAACAATTTAGCTTCAGATTCATGCGAAATACACGAATTAGCTTTAAATCCACACGAAAAAAACGATTTAACTTCAATATCATGCGAAACACACGATTACGATTCAAATTCGTGGGAAATAGCGATTTTAAAAGATCGATTTAGCTTCAAATTCATACCAAATGAACAATTTAGCTCAGATTCATGCGAAATACACGAATTTGCTTCAAATCCACGCGGGACAAACGATTTAGCGTCAATATCATGCGAAATACACGATTTCGACTCAAATTCGATCGAAATAGAGATTTTAAATAAACGATTTAGCTTCAAATTCATGCGAAATGCACAATTTAGCTTCAGATTCATGCGAAATACACGAATTAGCTTTAAATCCACACGAAACAAACGATTTAACTTCAATATCATGCGAAACACACGATTTCGATTCAAATTCGTGTGAAATAGCGATTTTAAACCATCGATTTAGCTTCAAATTCATGCGAAATTAGCAATTTAGATTCTGATTCATGCGAAATACACGAATTAGCTTTAAATCGACACGAAACAAACGATTTAACTTCAATATCATGCGAAACATACGATTCCGATTCAAATTCGTTGGAAATAGCGATTTTAAAAGATCGATTTAGCTTCAAATTCATGCCAAATGAACAATTTAGCTTCAGATTCATGCGAAATACACAAATCAGCTTTATATCCACACGAATCAAACGATTTAACTTCAATATCATGCGAAACGCACGATTACGATTCAAATTCGTGGGAAATAGCGATTTTAAAAGATCGATTTAGCTTCAAATTCATGCCAACTGAACAATTTAGCTCAGATTCATGCGAAATACACGAATTTGCTTCAAATCCACGCGGGACAAACGATTTAGAGTCAATATCATGCGAAATACACGATTTCGACTCAAATTCGATCGAAATAGAGATTTTAAATAAACGATTTAGCTTCAAATTCATGCGAAATGCACAACTTAGCTTCAGATTCATGTGAAATACACGAATTAGCTTTAAATCCACACGAAACAAACGATTTAACTTCAATATCATGCGAAACACACGATTTCGATTCAAATTCGTGTGAAATAGCGATTTTAAACCATCGATTTAGCTTCAAATTCATGCGAAATTAGCAATTTAGATTCTGATTCATGCGAAATACACGAATTAGCTTTAAATCCACACGAAACAAACGATTTAACATCAATATCATGCTAAACATACGATTTCGATTCAAATTCGTTGGAAATAGCGATTTTAAAAGATCGATTTAGCTTCAAATTCATGCCAAATGAACAATTTAGCTTCAGATTCATGCGAAATACACGATTCCGACTCAAATTCGTGCGAAATAGCGATTTTAAACAAACGATTTATATTCAAAATCATGCGAAATGAACAATCAAGCTTCATATTCATGCGAAATACACGAATTAGCTTTAAATCCACACGAAACAAACGATTTTACTTCAATATCATGCGAAACACACGATTTCGATTCAAATTCGTGCGAAATAGCGATTTTAAACCATCGATTTAGCTTCAAATTCATGCGAAATTAGCAATTTAGATTCTGATTCATGCGAAATACACGAATTAGCTTTAAATCCACAAGAAACAAACGATTTAACTTCAATATCATGCGAAACATACGATTTCGATTCAAATTCGTGGGAAATAGCGATTTTAAAAGATCGATTTAGCTTCAAATTCATGCCTAATGAACAATTTAGCTTCAGATTCATGCGAAATACACAAATCAGCTTTATATCCACACGAATCAAACGATTTAACTTCAATATCATGCGAAACGCACGATTACGATTCAAATTCGTGGGAAATAGCGATTTTAAAAGATCGATTTAGCTTCAAATTCATGCCAACTGAACAATTTAGCTCAGATTCATGCGAAATACACGAATTTGCTTCAAATCCACGCGGGACAAACGATTTAGAGTCAATATCATGCGAAATACACGATTTCGACTCAAATTCGATCGAAATAGAGATTTTAAATAAACGATTTAGCTTCAAATTCATGCGAAATGCACAACTTAGCTTCAGATTCATGTGAAATACACGAATTAGCTTTAAATCCACACGAAACAAACGATTTAACTTCAATATCATGCGAAACACACGATTTCGATTCAAATTCGTGTGAAATAGCGATTTTAAACCATCGATTTAGCTTCAAATTCATGCGAAATTAGCAATTTAGATTCTGATTCATGCGAAATACACGAATTAGCTTTAAATCCAAACGAAACAAACGATTTAACATCAATATCATGCTAAACATACGATTTCGATTCAAATTCGTTGGAAATAGCGATTTTAAAAGATCGATTTAGCTTCAAATTCATGCCAAATGAACAATTTAGCTTCAGATTCATGCGAAATACACGATTCCGACTCAAATTCGTGCGAAATAGCGATTTTAAACAAACGATTTATATTCAAAATCATGCGAAATGAACAATCAAGCTTCATATTCATGCGAAATACACGAATTAGCTTTAAATCCACACGAAACAAACGATTTTACTTCAATATCATGCGAAACACACGATTTCGATTCAAATTCGTGCGAAATAGCGATTTTAAACCATCGATTTAGCTTCAAATTCATGCGAAATTAGCAATTTAGATTCTGATTCATGCGAAATACACGAATTAGCTTTAAATCCACACGAAACAAACGACTTAACTTCAATATCATGCGAAACATACGATTTCGATTCAAATTCGTGGGAAATAGCGATTTTAAAAGATCGATTTAGCTTCAAATTCATGCCTAATGAACAATTTAGCTTCAGATTCATGCGAAATACACGAATTAGCTTTAAATCCACACGAAACAAACGATTTAACTTCAATATCATGCGAAACACACGATTTCGATTCAAATTCGTGCGAAATAGCGATTTTAAACCATCGATTTAGCATCAAATTCATGCGAACTTAGCAATTTAGATTCTGATTCATGCGAAATACACGAATTAGCTTTAAATCCACACGAAACAAACGATTTAACTTCAATATCATGCGAAACATACGATTTCGATTCAAATTCGTGGGAAATAGCGATTTTAAAAGATCGATTTAGCTTCAAATTCATGCCAAATGAACAATTTAGCTTCAGATTCATGCGAAATACACAAATCAGCTTTATATCCACACGAATCAAACGATTTAACTTCAATATCATGCGAAACGCACGATTACGATTCAAATTCGTGGGAAATAGCGATTTTAAAAGATCGATTTAGCTTCAAATTCATGCCAACTGAACAATTTAGCTCAGATTCATGCGAAATACACGAATTTGCTTCAAATCCACGCGGGACAAACGATTTAGAGTCAATATCATGCGAAATACATGATTTCGACTCAAATTCGATCGAAATAGAGATTTTAAATAAACGATTTAGCTTCAAATTCATGCGAAATGCACAACTTAGCTTCAGATTCATGTGAAATACACGAATTAGCTTTAAATCCACACGAAACAAACGATTTAACTTCAATATCATGCGAAACACACGATTTCGATTCAAATTCGTGTGAAATAGCGATTTTAAACCATCGATTTAGCTTCAAATTCATGCGAAATTAGCAATTTAGATTCTGATTCATGCGAAATACACGAATTAGCTTTAAATCCACACGAAACAAACGATTTAACATCAATATCATGCTAAACATACGATTTCGATTCAAATTCGTTGGAAATAGCGATTTTAAAAGATCGATTTAGCTTCAAATTCATGCCAAATGAACAATTTAGCTTCAGATTCATGCGAAATACACGATTCCGACTCAAATTCGTGCGAAATAGCGATTTTAAACAAACGATTTATATTCAAAATCATGCGAAATGAACAATCAAGCTTCATATTCATGCGAAATACACGAATTAGCTTTAAATCCACACGAAACAAACGATTTTACTTCAATATCATGCGAAACACACGATTTCGATTCAAATTCGTGTGAAATAGCGATTTTAAACCATCGATTTAGCTTCAAATTCATGCGAAATTAGCAATTTAGATTCTGATTCATGCGAAATACACGAATTAGCTTTAAATCGACACGAAACAAACGATTTAACTTCAATATCATGCGAAACATACGATTCCGATTCAAATTCGTTGGAAATAGCGATTTTAAAAGATCGATTTAGCTTCAAATTCATGCCAAATGAACAGTTTAGCTTCAGATTCATGCGAAATACACAAATCAGCTTTATATCCACACGAATCAAACGATTTAACTTCAATATCATGCGAAACGCACGATTACGATTCAAATTCGTGGGAAATAGCGATTTTAAAAGATCGATTTAGCTTCAAATTCATGCCAACTGAACAATTTAGCTCAGATTCATGCGAAATACACGAATTTGCTTCAAATCCACGCGGGACAAACGATTTAGAGTCAATATCATGCGAAATACACGATTTCGACTCAAATTCGATCGAAATAGAGATTTTAAATAAACGATTTAGCTTCAAATTCATGCGAAATGCACAACTTAGCTTCAGATTTATGTGAAATACACGAATTAGCTTTAAATCCACACGAAACAAACGATTTAACTTCAATATCATGCGAAACACACGATTTCGATTCAAATTCGTGTGAAATAGCGATTTTAAACCATCGATTTAGCTTCAAATTCATGCGAAATTAGCAATTTAGATTCTGATTCATGCGAAATACACGAATTAGCTTTAAATCCACACGAAACAAACGATCTAACTTCAATATCATGCGAAACATACGATTTCGATTCAAATTCGTGGAAAATAGCGATTTTGAAAGATCGATTTAGCTTCAAATTCATGCCAAATGAACAATTTAGCTTCAGATGCATGCGAAATACACGATTCCGACTCAAATTCGTGCGAAATAGCGATTTTAAACCATCGATTTAGCTTCAAATTCATGCGAAATTAGCAATTTAGATTCTGATTCATGCGAAATACACGAATTAGCTTTGAATCCACACGAAACAAGCGATTTAACTTCAATATCATGCGGAACACACGATTTCGATTCAAATTCGTGCGAAATAGCGATTTTAAACCATCGATTTAGCTTCAAATTCATGCGAAATTAGCAATTTAGATTCTGATTCATGCGAAATACACGAATTAACTTTAAATCCACACGACACAAATGATTTAACTTCAGTATCATACGAAACACACGATTTCGATTCAAATTCGTGCGAAATAGCGATTTTAAACGATCGATTTAGCTTCAAATTCATGCGAAATGAACAATTTAGCTTCAGATTCATGCGAAATACACGAATTAGCTTTAAATCCGCACGAAACAAACGATTTAACTTCAATATCATGCGAAACACACGATTACGATTCAAATTCGTGCGAAATAGCGACTTTAAACGATCGATTTAGCTTCAAATTCATGCCAAATGAACAATTTAGCTTCAGATTCATGCGAAATACACAAATCAGCTTTATATCCACACGAATCAAACTATTTAACTTCAATATCATGCGAAACGCACGATTACGATTCAAATTCGTGGGAAATAGCGATTTTAAAAGATCGATTTAGCTTCAAATTCATGCCAAATGAACAATTTAGCTCAGATTCATGCGAAATACACGAATTTGCTTCAAATCCACGCGGGACAAACGATTTAGAGTCAATATCATGCGAAATACACGATTTCGACTCAAATTCGATCGAAATAGAGATTTTAAATAAACGATTTAGCTTCAAATTCATGCGAAATGCACAACTTAGCTTCAGATTCATGCGAAATACACGAATTAGCTTTAAATCCACACGAAACAAACGATTTAACTTCAATATCATGCGAAACACACGATTTCGACTCAAATTCGATCGAAATAGCGATTTTAAACCATCGAATTAGCATCAAATTCATGCGAACTTAGCAAGTTAGATTCTGATTCATGCGAAATACACGAATTAGCTTTGAATCCACACGAAACAAACGATTTAACTTCAATATCATGCGAAACATACGATTTCGATTCAAATTCGTGGGAAATAGCGATTTTAAAAGATCGATATAGCTTCAAATTCATGCCAAATGAACAATTTAGCTTCAGATTCATGCGAAATACACGATTTCGACTCAAATTCGTGCGAAATAGCGATTTTAAACAAACGATTTAGATTCACATTCATGCGAAATGAACAATTTAGCTTCAGATTCATGTGAAATACACGAATTAGCTTTACATCCACACGAAACAAACGATTTAACTTCAATATCATGCGAAACACATGATTTCGATTCAAATTCGTGTGAAATAGCGATTTTAAACGATCGATTTAGATTCAAATTCACGCCAAATGAACAATTTTGCTTCAGATTCATGCAAAATACACGAATTTGCTTCAAATCCACGCGAGACAAACGATTTAGCGTCAATATCATGCGAAATACACGATTTCGACTCAATTTCGATCGAAATAGCGATTTTAAATAAACGATTTAGCTTCAGATTCATGTGAAATACACGAATTAGCTTTAAATCCACACAAAACAAACGATTTAACTTCAATATCATGCTAAAACACGATTTCGATACAAATTCGTGCGAAGTAGCGATTTTAAACGATCGATTTAGCTTCAAATTCATGCCAAATGAACAATTTAGCTTCAGATTCATGCGAAATACACGATTCCGACTCAAATTCGTGCGAAATAGCGATTTTAAACAAACGATTTATATTCAAATTCATGCCAAATGAACAATTTAGCTTCAGATTCATGCGAAATACACGAATTAGCTTTAAATCCACACGAAACAAACGATTTAACTTTAATATCATGCGAAACACACGATTTCGATTCAAATTCGTGTGAAATAGCGATTTTAAACCATCGATTTAGCTTCAAATTCATGCGAAATTAGCAATTTAGATTCTGATTCATGCGAAATACACGAATTAGCTTTAAATCCACACGAAACAAACGATCTAACTTCAATATCATGCGAAACATACGATTTCGATTCAAATTCGTGGAAAATAGCGATTTTGAAAGATCGATTTAGCTTCAAATTCATGCCAAATGAACAATTTAGCTTCAGATTCATGCGAAATACACGATTCCGACTCAAATTCGTGCGAAATAGCGATTTTAAACCATCGATTTAGCTTCAAATTCATGCGAAATTAGCAATTTAGATTCTGATTCATGCGAAATACACGAATTAGCTTTGAATCCACACGAAACAAGCGATTTAACTTCAATATCATGCGGAACACACGATTTCGATTCAAATTCGTGCGAAATAGCGATTTTAAACCATCGATTTAGCTTCAAATTCATGCGAAATTAGCAATTTAGATTCTGATTCATGCGAAATACACGAATTAACTTTAAATCCACACGACACAAATGATTTAACTTCAGTATCATACGAAACACACGATTTCGATTCAAATTCGTGCGAAATAGCGATTTTAAACGATCGATTTAGCTTCAAATTCATGCGAAATGAACAATTTAGCTTCAGATTCATGCGAAATACACGAATTAGCTTTAAATCCGCACGAAACAAACGATTTAACTTCAATATCATGCGAAACACACGATTACGATTCAAATTCGTGCGAAATAGCGACTTTAAACGATCGATTTAGCTTCAAATTCATGCCAAATGAACAATTTAGCTTCAGATTCATGCGAAATACACAAATCAGCTTTATATCCACACGAATCAAACGATTTAACTTCAATATCATGCGAAACGCACGATTACGATTCAAATTCGTGCGAAATAGCGATTTTAAACAAACGATTTATATTCAAATTCATGCGAAATGAACAATCAAGCTTCATATTCATGCGAAATGCACGAATTAACTTTAAATCCACACGAAACAAACGATTTAACTTCAGTATCATACGAAACACACGATTTCGATTCAAATTCGTGCGAAATAGCGATTTTAAACGATCGATTTAGCTTCCAATTCATGCGAAATGAACAATTTAGCTTCAGATTCATGCGAAATACACGATTCCGACTCAAATTCGTGCGAAATAGCGATTTTAAACAAACGATTTAGATTCAAATTCATGCGAAACAAATGATTTGCCTTCAAATACTTGCGGTTTAAATGAAATGTCTTCAAATGCAGGCGAAAAAAACGAGTTAGCATCAAATCCATGCGATACACATGATTTAGCTACAAATCAATACGAAGTAGTAGGCTTAGCTTCAAATCAATGCGAAACAAATAGTTAGGATTCAGATACTTGTGATGTACACGATTTAGAGTCAACTGCATTCGAATCAAACGAGTTAGCTTCAAATTCAAGAGATACACATGATTTAACTTCATATCAATGTGAAGTAGAAGGCTGATCTTCAAATCCATGAGAAACCAATGGTTTAGCTTCAAACACTTGTGATATACATGATTTATCTTAAACTGCATGCGAAACAAACGAGGTAGCTTCAAATCCATGCGAAACACATGCTTTAGCTTCATATCAAAGCGAAGTAGAAGGGTTATCTACGAATCCATGCGAAACAAATGGTTTAGCTTCAAATACCTGTGATATACATGATTTATCTTCAATGCATGCGAACAAAACGAGTTAGCTTCAAAACAAAGCGAAACACGTGATTTAGCCTCAAATCAATGCGAAGTAGAAGGCTTTGCTTCAAATCCGTGCGAATCAAATGGTTTAGCTTCAAATACTCGTGATATACATGATTTAGCTTTAAGTGCGTGCGAAACAAACGAGTTAGCTTCAAATCCAAGCGAAACACATGATTTAGCATCAAATTAATGCGAAGTAGAAGGCTTAGCTTCAAATCCATACGATTCAAATGGCTTAGCTTCAAATACTTGAGATATAAATGATTTAGATTCAACTGTAGGCGAAACAAACGAGTTAGCTTCATAGCAATGCGAAACACTTGATTTAGCTGCAAATCAATGCGGAGTAGATGGTTTAGCTTCAAATCCATGCGAACCAAATGATTTAGCTTCAAATCAATGCGAACTAGTAGACTTAGCTTCAAATCAATGCGAAAAAAATGATTTAGCTTCAAATACTTGTGATATACATGATTAAGCTTCAACTGCATGCGAATCAAACGAGTTAGCTTGAATTCCGAGGGAAACACATGATTTAAATTCAAATCAATGCGAAGTAGAAGGCTTAACTTCAAATCCATGTAAAACAAATGGTTTAGCTTCAAATACTTGTGATAAACACGTTTTAGAGTCAACTGCATGCGAATCAAACGAGTTAGCTTCAAATCCCAGGGAAACACATGATTTAACTTCAAATCAATGCGAAGTAGAAGGCTTAGCTTCAAATGCATGCGAAACAAATGATTTACCTTCAAATACTTGCGGTATAAGTGATATAACTTCAATTGCAGGCGAAACAAACGAGTTAGCGTCAAATCCATGCGACACACATGATTTAACTTCAAATCAATACGAAGTAGTAGGCTTAGCTTCAAATCCATGCGAAACAAATGGTTTAGCTTCAAATACTTGTGATGGACACGATTTAGAGTCAACTGCACGCGAATATAACGAGTTAGCTTCAAATTCAAGGGATACACATGATTTAACTTCAAATCAATGCGAAGTAGAAGGCTTAGCTTCAAATCAATGCGAAATAAATGGTTTGGATTCAGATACTTGTGATCAAAATGAACTAGCTTTAAATGGAAGCGAAACAAACGAGTTAGCTTGAAGTCCATGCGAAAAACATGAATCAGCTTCAAATCAATGCGGAGTAGAAGGCTTAACTTCAAATCCATGCGAAACAAGTGGTTTAGCTTCAAATACTTGTGATAAACGCGATTTAGAGTCAACTGCATGCGAATCAAACGAGTTAGCTTCAAATTCAAGAGATACACATGATTATACTTCAAATCAATGCGAAGTAGAAGACTTAGCTTCAAATCAATGCGAAACAAATGATTTAGCTTCAAATACTTGTGATAAACACGATTTAGAGTCAACTGCATGCGAATCAATCGAGTTAGCTTCAAATCCCATGGAAACACATGATTTAACGTCAAATCAATGCGAAGTAGAAGGCTTAGCTTCAAATGCATGCGAAACAAATGATTTACCTTCAAATACTTGCGGTATAAGTGATATAACTTCAATTGCAGGCGAAACAAACGAGTTAGCTTCAAATTCAAGGGATACACATGATTTAACTTCAAATCAATGCGAAGTAGAAGGCTTAGCTTCAAATTCATGCCAAATGAACAATTTAGCTTCAGATTCATGCGAAATACACGAATTTGCTTCAAATCCACGCGGGACAAACGATTTAGCGTCAATATCATGCGAAATACACGATTTCGACTCAAATTCGATCGAAATAGCGATTTTAAACCATCGAATTAGCATCAAATTCATGCGAACTTAGCAATTTAGATTCTGATTCATGCGAAATACACGAATTAGCATTAAATCCACACGAAACAAACGATTTAACTTCAATATCATGCGAAACATACGATTTCGATTCAAATTCGTGGGAAATAGCGATTTTAAAAGATCGATTTAGCTTCAAATTCATGCCTAATGAACAATTTAGCTTCAGATTCATGCGAAATACACGAATTAGCTTTAAATCCACACGAAACAAACGATTTAACTTCAATATCATGCGAAACACACGATTTCGATTCAAATTCGTGCGAAATAGCGATTTTAAACCATCGATTTAGCATCAAATTCATGCGAACTTAGCAATTTAGATTCTGATTCATGCGAAATACACGAATTAGCTTTAAATCCACACGAAACAAACGATTTAACTTCAATATCATGCGAAACATACGATTTCGATTCAAATTCGTGGGAAATAGCGATTTTAAAAGATCGATTTAGCTTCAAATTCATGCCAAATGAACAATTTAGCTTCAGATTCATGCGAAATACACGATTTCGACTCAAATTCGTGCGAAATAGCGATTTTAAACAAACGATTTAGATTCACATTTATGCGAAATGAACAATTTAGCTTCAGATTCATGTGAAATACACGAATTAGCTTTACATCCACACGAAACAAACGATTTGACTTCAATATCATGCGAAACACATGATTTCGATTCAAATTCGTGTGAAATAGCGATTTTAAACGATCGATTTAGATTCAAATTCACGCCAAATGAACAATTTTGCTTCAGATTCATGCAAAATACACGAATTTGCTTCAAATCCACGCGAGACAAACGATTTAGCGTCAATATCATGCGAAATACACGATTTCGACTCAATTTCGATCGAAATAGCGATTTTAAATAAACGATTTAGCTTCAGATTCATGTGAAATACACGAATTAGCTTTAAATCCACACGAAACAAACGATTTAACTTCAATATCATGCGAAACACACGATTTCGATACAAATTCGTGAGAAGTAGCGATTTTAAACGATCGATTTAGCTTCAAATTCATGTCAAATGAACAATTTAGCTTCAGATTCATGCGATATACACGAATTTGCTTCAAATCCACGCGAGACAAACGATTTAGCGTCAATATCATGCGAAACAGACGATTTCGACTCAAATTCGATCGAAGTAGCGATTTTAAATAAACGATTTAGCTTCAAATTCATGCGAAATGCACAATGTAGCTTCAGATTCATGCGAAATACACAAATTAGCTTTAAATCCACAAAAAAAAAGATTTAACTTCAATATCATGCGAAACACACGATTTCGATCCAAATTCGTGCGAAATAGCGATTTTAAAAGATCGATTTAGCTTCAAATGCATGCGAAATGAACAATTTAGCTTCAGATTCATGCGAAATACACGAATTAGCTTTAAAACCACACGAAAAAAACGATTTAACTTCAATATCATGCGAAACACACGATTATGATTCAAATTCGTGGGAAATAGCGATTTTAAAAGATCGATTTAGCTTCAAATTCATACCAAATGAACCATTTAGCTCAGATTCATGCGAAATACACGAATTTGCTTCAAATCCACGCGGGACAAACGATTTAGCGTCAATATCATGCGAAATACACGATTTCGACTCAAATTCGATCGAAATAGAGATTTTAAATAAACGATTTAGCTTCAAATTCATGCGAAATGCACAATTTAGCTTCAGATTCATGCGAAATACACGAATTAGCTTTAAATCCACACGAAACAAACGATTTAACTTCAATATCATGCGAAACACACGATTTCGATTCAAATTCGTGCGAGATAGCGATTTAAAACCATCGATTTAGCTTCAAATTCATGCGAAATTAGCAATTTAGATTCTGATTCATGCGAAATACACGAATTAGCTTTAAATCCACACGAAACAAACGATTTAACTTCAATATCATGCGAAACACACGAATTCGATTCAAATTCGTGCGAAATAGCGATTTTAAACCATCGATTTAGCTTCAAATTCATGCGAAATTAGCAATTTAGATTCTGATTCATGCGAAATACACGAATTAGCTTTGAATCCACACGAAACAAGCGATTTAACTTCAATATCATGCGAAACATACGATTTCGATTCAAATTCGTGGGAAATAGCGATTTTAAAATATCGATTTAGCTTCAAATTCATGCCAAATGAACAATTTAGCTTCAGATTCATGCGAAATACACGAATTAGCTTTAAATCCACACGAAACAAACGATTTAACTTTAATATCATGCGAAACACACGATTTCGATTCAAATTCGTGTGAAATAGCGATTTCAAACCATCGATTTAGCTTCAAATTCATGCGAAATTAGCAATTTAGATTCTGATTCATGCGAAATACACGAATTAGCTTTAAATCCACACGAAACAAACGATTTAACTTCAATATCATGCGAAACACACGATTTCGATTCAAATTCGTGCGAGATAGCGATTTAAAACCATCGATTTAGCTTCAAATTCATGCCAAATGAACAATTTAGCTTCAGATTCATGCGAAATACACGATTCCGACTCAAATTCGTGCGAAATAGCGATTTTAAACAAACGATTTAGATTCATATTCATGCGAAATGAACAATTTAGCTTCAGATTCATGTGAAATACACGAATTAGCTTTAAATCCACACGAAACAAACGATTTAACTTCAATATCATGCGAAACACACGATTTCGATTCAAATTCGTGCGAAATAGCGATTTTAAACCATCGATTTAGCTTCAAATTCATGCGAAATTAGCAATTTAGATTCTGATTCATGCGAAATACACGAATTAACTTTAAATCCACACGACACAAATGATTTAACTTCAGTATCATACGAAACACACGATTTCGATTCAAATTCGTGCGAAATAGCGATTTTAAACGATCGATTTAGCTTCAAATTCATGCGAAATGAACAATTTAGCTTCAGATTCATGCGAAATACACGAATTAGCTTTAAATCCGCACGAAACAAACGATTTAACTTCAATATCATGCGAAACACACGATTACGATTCAAATTCGTGCGAAATAGCGACTTTAAACGATCGATTTAGCTTCAAATTCATTGCCAAATGAACAATTTAGCTTCAGATTCATGCGAAATACACAAATCAGCTTTATATCCACACGAATCAAACGATTTAACTTCAATATCATGCGAAACGCACGATTACGATTCAAATTCGTGGGAAATAGCGATTTTAAAAGATCGATTTAGCTTCAAATTCATGCCAAATGAACAATTTAGCTCAGATTCATGCGAAATACACGAATTTGCTTCAAATCCACGCGGGACAAACGATTTAGAGTCAATATCATGCGAAATACACGATTTCGACTCAAATTCGATCGAAATAGAGATTTTAAATAAACGATTTAGCTTCAAATTCATGCGAAATGCACAACTTAGCTTCAGATTCATGCGAAATACACGAATTAGCTTTAAATCCACACGAAACAAACGATTTAACTTCAATATCATGCGAAACACACGATTTCGATTCAAATTCGTGTGAAATAGCGATTTTAAACCATCGATTTAGCTTCAAATTCATGCGAAATTAGCAATTTAGATTCTGATTCATGCGAAATACACGAATTAGCTTTAAATCCACACGAAACAAACGATTTAACTTCAATATCATGCGAAACATACGATTTCGATTCAAATTCGTTGGAAATAGCGATTTTAAAAGATCGATTTAGCTTCAAATTCATGCCAAATGAACAATTTAGCTTCAGATTCATGCGAAATACACGATTCCGACTCAAATTCGTGCGAAATAGCGATTTTAAACAAACGATTTATATTCAAAATCATGCGAAATGAACAATCAAGCTTCATATTCATGCGAAATACACGAATTAGCTTTAAATCCACACGAAACAAACGATTTTACTTCAATATCATGCGAAACACACGATTTCGATTCAAATTCGTGGGAAATGGCGATTTTGAAAGATCGATTTAGCTTCAAATTCATGCCAAATGAAAAATTTAGCTTCAGATTCATGCGAAATACACGATTCCGACTCAAATTCGTGCGAAATAGCGATTTTAAACAAACGATTTAGATTCAAATTCATGCGGAATGCACAATTTAGCTTCAGATTCATGCGAAATACACGAATTAGCTTTGAATCCACACGAAACAAGCGATTTAACTTCAATATCATGCGAAACATACGATTTCGATTCAAATTCGTGGGAAATAGCGATTTTAAACCATCGATTTAGCTTCAAATTCATGCGAAATTAGCAATTTAGATTCTGATTCATGCGAAATACACGAATTAGCTTTATATCCACACGAAACAAACGATTTAACTTCAATATCATGCGAAACATACGATTTCGATTCAAATTCGTGGAAAATAGCGATTTTAAAATATCGATTTAGCTTCAAATTCATGCCAAATGAACAATTTAGCTTCAGATTCATGCGAAATACACGATTCCGACTCAAATTCGTGCGAAATAGCGATTTTAAACAAACGATTTAGATTCATATTCATGCGAAATGAACAATTTAGCTTCAGATTCATGTGAAATACACGAATTAGCTTTAAATCCACACGAAACAAACGATTTAACTTCAATATCATGCGAAACACACGATTTCGATTCAAATTCGGGCGAAATAGCGATTTTAAACCATCGATTTAGCTTCAAATTCATGCGAAATTAGCAATTTAGATTCTGATTCATGCGAAATACACGAATTAACTTTAAATCCACACGACACAAATGATTTAACTTCAGTATCATACGAAACACACGATTTCGATTCAAATTCGTGCGAAATAGCGATTTTAAACGATCGATTTAGCTTCAAATTCATGCGAAATGAACAATTTAGCTTCAGATTCATGCGAAATACACGAATTAGCTTTAAATCCACACGAAACAAACGATTTAACTTCAATATCATGCGAAACACACGATTTCGATTCAAATTCGTGTGAAATAGCGATTTTAAACCATCGATTTAGCTTCAAATTCATGCGAAATTAGCAATTTAGATTCTGATTCATGCGAAATACACGAATTAGCTTTAAATCCACACGAAACAAACGATTTAACTTCAATATCATGCGAAACATACGATTTCGATTCAAATTCGTTGGAAATAGAGATTTTAAATGATCGATTTAGCTTCAAATTCATGCCAAATGAACAATTTAGCTTCAGATTCATGCGAAATACACGATTCCGACTCAAATTCGTGCGAAATAGCGATTTTAAACAAACGATTTAGATTCAAATTCATGCGAAACAAATGATTTGCCTTCAAATACTTGCGGTTTAAATGAAATGTCTTCAAATGCAGGCGAAAAAAACGAGTTAGCAACAAATCCATGCGATACACATGATTTAGCTACAAATCAATACGAAGTAGTAGGCTTAGCTTCAAATCAATGCGAAACAAATGGTTTGGATTCAGATACTTGTGATGTACACGATTTAGAGTCAACTGCATTCGAATCAAACGAGTTAGCTTCAAATTCAAGAGATACACATGATTTAACTTCAAATCAATGTGAAGTAGAAGGCTGATCTTCAAATCCATGAGAAACCAATGGTTTAGCTTCAAACACTTGTGATATACATGATTTATCTTAAACTGCATGCGAAACAAACGAGGTAGCTTCAAATCCAAGCGAAACACATGATTTAGCATCAAATTAATGCGAAGTAGAAGGCATAGCTTCAAATCCATACGATTCAAATGGCTTAGCTTCAAATACTTGAGATATAAATGATTTAGATTCAACTGTAGGCGAAACAAACGAGTTAGCTTCATAGCAATGCGAAACACTTGATTTAGCTGCAAATCAATGCGGAGTAGATGGTTTAGCTTCAAATCCATGCGAACCAAATGATTTAGCTTCAAATCAATGCGAACTAGTAGACTTAGCTTCAAATCAATGCGAAAAAAATGATTTAGCTTCAAATACTTGTGATATACATGATTAAGCTTCAACTGCATGCGAATCAAACGAGTTAGCTTCAAATCCCAGGGAAACACATGATTTAACTTCAAATCAATGCGAAGTAGAAGGCTTAGCTTCAAATGCATGCGAAACAAATGATTTACCTTCAAATACTTGCGGTATAAGTGATATAACTTCAATTGCAGGCGAAACAAACGAGTTAGCGTCAAATCCATGCGACACACATGATTTAACTTCAAATCAATACGAAGTAGTAGGCTTAGCTTCAAATCCATGCGAAACAAATGGTTTAGCTTCAAATACTTGTGATGGACACGATTTAGAGTCAACTGCACGCGAATCTAACGAGTTAGCTTCAAATTCAAGGGATCCACATGATTTAACTTCAAATCAATGCGAAGTAGAAGGCTTAGCTTCAAATCAATGCGAAATAAATGGTTTGGATTCAGATACTTGTGATCAAAATGAACTAGCTTTAAATGGAAGCGAAACAAACGAGTTAGCTTGAAGTCCATGCGAAAAACATGAATCAGCTTCAAATCAATGCGGAGTAGAAGGCTTAACTTCAAATCCATTCGAAACAAGTGGTTTAGCTTCAAATACTTGTGATAAACGCGATTTAGAGTCAACTGCATGCGAATCAAACGAGTTAGCTTCAAATTCAAGAGATACACATGATTATACTTCAAATCAATGCGAAGTAGAAGACTTAGCTTCAAATCAATGCGAAACAAATGATTTAGCTTCAAATACTTGTGATAAACACGATTTAGAGTCAACTGCATGCGAATCAAACGAGTTAGCTTCAAATCCCAGGGAAACACATGATTTAACTTCAAATCAATGCGAAGTAGAAGGCTTAGCTTCAAATGCATGCGAAACAAATGATTTACCTTCAAATACTTGCGGTATAAGTGATATAACTTCAATTGCAGGCGAAACAAACGAGTTAGCGTCAAATCCATGCGACACACATGATTTAACTTCAAATCAATACGAAGTAGTAGGCTTAGCTTCAAATCCATGCGAAACAAATGGTTTAGCTTCAAATACTTGTGATGGACACGATTTAGAGTCAACTGCACGCGAATCTAACGAGTTAGCTTCAAATTCAAGGGATCCACATGATTTAACTTCAAATCAATGCGAAGTAGAAGGCTTAGCTTCAAATCAATGCGAAATAAATGGTTTGGATTCAGATACTTGTGATCAAAATGAACTAGCTTTAAATGGAAGCGAAACAAACGAGTTAGCTTGAAGTCCATGCGAAAAACATGAATCAGCTTCAAATCAATGCGGAGTAGAAGGCTTAACTTCAAATCCATGCGAAACAAGTGGTTTAGCTTCAAATACTTGTGATAAACGCGATTTAGAGTCAACTGCATGCGAATCAAACGAGTTAGCTTCAAATTCAAGAGATACACATGATTATACTTCAAATCAATGCGAAGTAGAAGACTTAGCTTCAAATCAATGCGAAACAAATGATTTAGCTTCAAATACTTGTGATAAACACGATTTAGAGTCAACTGCATGCGAATCAATCGAGTTATCTTCAAATCCCATGGAAACACATGATTTAACGTCAAATCAATGCGAAGTAGAAGGCTTAGCTTCAAATGCATGCGAAACAAATGATTTACCTTCAAATACTTGCGGTATAAGTGATATAACTTCAATTGCAGGCGAAACAAACGAGTTAGTGTCAAATCCATGCGACACACATGATTTAACTTCAAATCAATACGAAGTAGTAGGCTTAGCTTCAAATCCATGCGAAACAA
Organism: Megalopta genalis; assembly: GCF_051020955.1. Lineage (NCBI taxonomy): Eukaryota > Metazoa > Arthropoda > Insecta > Hymenoptera > Halictidae > Megalopta > Megalopta genalis. Next base: position 26,707 of record NW_027477938.1, read on the forward strand.
ATGGTTTAGCTTCAAATACTTGTGATGGACACGATTTAGAGTCAACTGCACGCGAATCTAACGAGTTAGCTTCAAATTCAAGGGATACACATGATTTAACTTCAAATCAATGCGAAGTAGAAGGCTTACCTTCAAATCAATGCGAAACAAATGGTTTGGATTCAGATACCTGTGATCAAAATGAACTAGCTTTAAATGGAAGCGAAACAAACGAGTTAGCTTGAAGTCCATGCGAAAAACATGAATCAGCTTCAAATCAATGCGGAGTAGAAGGCTTAACTTCAAATCCATGCGAAACAAGTGGTTTAGCTTCAAATACTTGTGATAAACGCGATTTAGAGTCAACTGCATGCGAAACAAACGAGGTAGCTTCAAATCCATGCGAAACACATGCTTTAGCTTCATATCAAAGCGAAGTAGAAGGGTTATCTACGAATCCATGCGAAACAAATGGTTTAGCTTCAAATACCTGTGATATACATGATTTATCTTCAATGCATGCGAACAAAACGAGTTAGCTTCAAAACAAAGCGAAACACGTGATTTAGCCTCAAATCAATGCGAAGTAGAAGGCTTTGCTTCAAATCCGTGCGAATCAAATGGTTTAGCGTCAAATACTCGTCATATACATGATTTAGCTTCAACTGCGTGCGAAACAAACGAGTTAGCTTCAAATCCAAGCGAAACACATGATTTAGCATCAAATTAATGCGAAGTAGAAGGCTTAGCTTCAAATCCATACGATTCAAATGGCTTAGCTTCAAATACTTGAGATATAAATGATTTAGATTCAACTGTAGGCGAAACAAACGAGTTAGCTTCATAGCAATGCGAAACACTTGATTTAGCTGCAAATCAATGCGGAGTATCTGGTTTAGCTTCAAATGCATGCGAAACAAATGATTTACCTTCAAATACTTGCGGTATAAGTGATATAACTTCAATTGCAGGCGAAACAAACGAGTTAGCGTCAAATCCATGCGACACACATGATTTAACTTCAAATCAATACGAAGTAGTAGGCTTAGCTTCAAATCCATGCGAAACAAATGGTTTAACTTCAAATAATTGTGATGGACACGATTTAGAGTCAACTGCACGCGAATCAAACGAGTCAGTTTCAAATTCAAGAGAAACACATGATTTAACTTCAAATCAATGCGAAGTAGAAGGCTTAGCTTCAAAGTGAAGGGAAACACATGATTTAACTTCAAATCAATGCGAACTAGTAGACTTAGCTTCAAATCAATGCGAAACAAATGATTTAGCTTCAAATACTTGTGATAAACATGATTAAGCTTCAACTGCATGGGAATCAAACGAGTTTGCTTGAATTCCGAGGGAAACACATGATTTAACTTCAAATCAAAGCGAAGTAGAAGGCTTAGCTTTAAATCCATGCGAAATAAATGATTTACCTTCAAATAATTGCGGTTTAAATGAACTAGCTTTAAATGCAGACGAATCAAACGAGTCAGTTTCAAATTCAAGAGAAACACATGATTTAACTTCAAATCAATGCGAAGTAGAAGGCTTAGCTTCAAAGTGAAGGGAAACACATGATTTAACTTCAAATCAATGCGAAGTAGTAGGTTTAGCTTCAAATCAATGCGAAACAAATGATTTAGCTTCAAATACTTGTGATAGACATGATTTAGCTTCAACTGCATGCGAATCAATAGAGTTATCTTCAAATCCAAGCGAAAAACATGATTTAACTACAAATCAATGCGAAGTAGTAAGCTTAGCTTCAAATCAATGCGAAGCATATGGTTTAATTTCAAAAACTTGTGATACTGATACTTTAGCTTCAACTCAATGCGAAACAAACGAGTTACATTCAAATCCATGCGAAACAATCGAGTAAGCTTCAAATCCATGCGAATCAAATGAGTTAGCTTCAAATCAATGCGAAGTAGAAGGCTTAACTTCGAATCCATGCGAAACAAGTGGTTTAACTTCAAATACTTGCGGTATAAGTGATATAACTTCAATTGCAGGCGAAACAAACGAGTTAGCGTCAAATCCATGCGAAACACATGAATCAGCTTCAAATCAATGCGAAGTAGTAGGCTTAGCTTCAAATCCATGCGAAACAAATGGTTTAGCTTCAAATACTTGTGATAAACACGATTTAGAGTCAACTGCATGCGAATCAAACGAGTTAGCTTCAAATCCCAGGGAAACACATGATTTAACTTCAAATCAATGTGAAGTAGAAGGCTGATCTTCAAATCCATGAGAAACCAATGGTTTAGCTTCAAACACTTGTGATATACATGATTTATCTTAAACAGCATGCGAAACAAACGAGGTAGCTTCAAATCCATGCGAAGCACATGCTTTAGCTTCATATCAAAGCGAAGTAGAAGGGTTATCTACGCATCCATGCGAAACAAATGGTTTAGCTTCAAATACCTGTGATTTACATGATTTATCTTCAATGCATGCGAACAAAACGAGTTAGCTTCAAAACAAAGCGAAACACGTGATTTAGCCTCAAATCAATGCAAAGTAGAAGTCTTTGCTTCAAATCCGTGCGAATCAAATGGTTTAGCTTCAAATACTCGTGATATACATGATTTAGCTTCAACTGCGTGCGAGACAAACGAGTTAGCTTCAAATCCAAGCGAAACACATGATTTAGCATCAAATTAATGCGAAGTAGAAGGCTTAGCTTCAAATCCATACGATTCAAATGGCTTAGCTTCAAATACTTGAGATATAAATGATTTAGATTCAACTGTAGGCGAAACAAACGAGTTAGCTTCATAGCAATGCGAAACTCTTGATTTAGCTGCAAATCAATGCGGAGTAGATGGTTTAGCTTCAAATCCATGCGAACCAAATGATTTAGCTTCAAATCAATGCGAACTAGTAGACTTAGCTTCAAATCAATGCGAAAAAAATGATTTAGCTTCAAATACTTGTGATATACATGATTAAGCTTAAACTGCATGCGAATCAAACGAGTTAGCTTGAATTCCGAGGGAAACACATGATTTAAATTCAAATCAATGCGAAGTAGAAGGCTTAACTTCAAATCCATGTGAAACAAATGGTTTAGCTTCAAATACTTGTGATAAACACGTTTTAGAGTCAACTGCATGCGAATCAAACGAGTTAGCTTCAAATTCAAGGGAAACACATGATTTAACTTCAAATCAATGCGAAGTATAAGGCTTAGCTTCAAATCAATGCGAAACAAATGGTTTGGATTCAGATACTTGTGATCAAAATGAACTAGCTTTAAATGGAAGCGAAACAAACGAGTTAGCTTGAAGTCCATGCGAAAAACATGAATCAGCTTCAAATCAATGCGGAGTAGTAGGCTTAGCTTCAAATCCATGCGAAACAAATGGTTTAGCTTCAAATACTTGTGATGGACACGATTTAGAGTCAACTGCGCGCGAATCTAACGAGTTAGCTTCAAATTCAAGGGAAACACATGATTTAACTTCAAATCAATGCGAAGTAGAAGGCTTAGCTTCAAATCAATGCGAAACAAATGGTTTGGATTCAGATACTTGTGATCAAAATGAACTAGCTTTAAATGGAAGCGAAACAAACGAGTTAGCTTGAAGTCCATGCGAAAAACATGAATCAGCTTCAAATCAATGCGGAGTAGAAGGCTCAACTTCAAATCCATGCGAAACAAGTGGTTTAGCTTCAAATACTTGTGATAAACGCGATTTAGAGTCAACTGCATGCGAATCAAACGAGTTAGCTTCAAATCCCAGGGAAACACATGATTTAACGTCAAATCAATGCGAAGTAGAAGGCTTAGCTTCAAATGCATGCGAAACAAATGATTTACCTTCAAATACTTGCGGTATAAGTGATATAACTTCAATTGCAGGCGAAACAAACGAGTTAGTGTCAAATCCATGCGACACACATGATTTAACTTCAAATCAGTACGAAGTAGTAGGCTTAGCTTCAAATCCATGCGAAACACATGCTTTAGCTTCATATCAAAGCGAAGTAGAAGGGTTATCTACGAATCCATGCGAAACAAATGGTTTAGCTTCAAATACCTGTGATATACATGATTTATCTTCAATGCATGCGAACAAAACGAGTTAGCTTCAAAACAAAGCGAAACACGTGATTTAGCCTCAAATCAATGCGAAGTAGAAGGCTTTGCTTCAAATCCGTGCGAATCAAATGGTTTAGCTTCAAATACTCGTGATATACATGATTTAGATTCAACTGCGTGCGAAACAAACGAGTTAGCTTCAAATCCAAGCGAAACACATGATTTAGCATCAAATTAATGCGAAGTAGAAGGCTTAGCTTCAAATCCATACGATTCAAATGGCTTAGCTTCAAATACTTGAGATATAAATGATTTAGATTCAACTGTAGGCGAAACAAACGAGTTAGCTTCATAGCAATGCGAAACACTTGATTTAGCTGCAAATCAATGCGAAGTGGAAGGCTTAGCTTCAAATCCATGCGGAACGAATGATTTAGCTTCAAACACTTGCACATATAAGTGATATAGCTTCAAATGCATGCGAATCAAACGAGTTAGCTTCAAATCCAAGCGAAACGCATGATTCAGCTTCAAATCAATGCGAAGTGGAAGGCTAAGCTTCAAATCCATGCGGAACGAATGATTTAGCTTCAAATACTTGTACACATAAGTGAAATAGCTTCAATTGCATGCGAAACAAACGAGTTAGCTTCAAATCCATGCGAAACACATGATTTAGCTTAAAATCAATTCGAAGGAGAAGGCTTATCTTCGAATGCAAGCGAAACAAATGGTTTAGCTTCAAATATTTGTGATATACATGATTTAGCTTCAACTGCATGCGAAACCATCGAGTTAGCTTCAAATCCATGCGAATCACATTATTTAGCTTCAAATTCATTCGGAACACATGGTTTAGCTTAATTTTCTTGCGAACAAATTGTTTTGCTTTAAATACTTGTGATATACATGATTTAGCTTCAACTGCATGCGAATCAAACGAGTCAGCTTCAAATCATAGCGAAACGCATGATTCAGCTTCAAATCAATGCGAAGTGGAAGGCTTAGCTTCAAATCCATGCGGAACGAATGATTTAGCTTCAAACACTTGCACATATAAGTGATATAGCTTCAAATGCATGCGAATCAAACGAGTTAGCTTCAAATACATGCGAAACACATGATTTAGCTTCAAATCAATGCGAAATAGAAGGCTTAGCTACAAATCCATGCGACACAAATGATTTAGCTTCAAATACTTGCGATATAAATGATATAGCTTCAAACACATGCGAAACAAACAAGTTAGCTTCAAATCCATGCGGCACAATATATTTAGTTTCAAATGCTTGCGATATAAGTGATATAGCTTCAAACACATGCGAAACAAACGATTTAACATCAAATCTATGCTAAACACATGATTTAGCTACAAATGAGTGCGAAACAAATGGTTTTGCTTCAAATACTTGCGATATAAATGATATAGTTTCAAACACATGCGAAACAAATAAGTTAGCTTCAAATCCATGCGACACAACAGATATAGTTTCAAATGCTTGCGATATAAGTGATATAGCTTCAAAAGCATGCGAAACAAACGAGTTAGCTTCAAATCTATGCGAAACACATGATTTAGCTTAAAATCAATGCGAAGGAGAAGGCTTATCTTCGAATGCAAGCGAAACAAATGGTTTAGCTTCAAAGATTTGTGATATACATGATTTAGCTTCAACTGCATGCGAAACCATCGAGTTAGCTTCAAATCCATGCGAATCACATTATTTAGCTTCAAATTCATTCGGAACACATGGTTTAGCTTAATTTTCTTGCGAACGAATTGTGTAGCTTCAAATACTTGTGATATACATGATTTAGCTTCAACTGCATGCGAATCAAACGAGTCAGCTTCAAATCAAAGCGAAACGCATGATTCAGTTTCAAATCAATGCGAAGTGGAAGGCTTAGCTTCAAATCCATGCGGAACGAATGATTTAGCTTCAAACACTTGCACATATAAGTGATATAGCTTCAAATGTATGCGAATCAAACGAGTTAGCTTCAAATACATGCGAAACACATGATTTAGCTTCAAATCAATGCGAAATAGAAGGCTTAGCTACAAATCCATGCGACAGAAATGATTTAACTTCAAATACTTGCGATATAAATGATATAGCTTCAAACACATGCGAAAAAAACAAGTTAGCTTCAAATCCATGCGACACAATAGATTTAGTTTCACATGCTTGCGATATAAGTGATATAGCTTCAAACACATGCGAAACAAACGAGTTAACTTCAAATCCATGCTAAACACATGATTTAGCTTCAAATTCATTCGAAATAGAAGGCTTGGCTACAAATCCATGCGACACATATGATTTAGCTTCAAATACTTGCGATATAAATGATATAGCTTCAAACGCATGCGAAACAAACGAGTTAGCTTCAAATCCATGCGCCACAAATGATTTAGCTTCAAATGCTTGCGATATAAGTGATATAGCTTCAAACGCATGCGAAACAAACGAGTTAGATTCAAATCCATGCGAAACACATGATTTCGATTCAAATCAATGCGAAGTAGAATGCTTAGATTCAAATCCATGCGAAACACATGATTTAGCTTCAAATACTTGTGATATACATGATTTAGCTTCAACAGCATGCGAAACAAACGATTTAGCATCAAATCTATGCTAAACACATGATTTAGCTACAAATGAGTGCGAAACAAATGGTTTTGCTTCAAACACCTGTGATATACATGATTTTGCTTCAACTGCATGCGAACCAAACGAGTTAGCTTTAAATGCATGCGAAACACATGATTTAGCTCCAAATCAATACGATGTAGAAGGCTTAGCATCAAATCCATGGGAATCTAATGGTTAGCTTCAAATTATTGTGATATACATGACTTAGCTTCAACTTCATGTGAAACAAATTATTTAGCTTCAAATCCATGCGAAACACATGATTTAGCTTCAAATCAATGCGAAGTAGAAGGCTTATCTTCGAATCCACGCGAAACAAATGGTTTAGCTTCAAATGCTTGAGATATAAATGATATAGCTTCAAACACATGCGAAACAAACAAGTTAGCTTCAAATCCATGCGACACAATAGATTTAGTTTCAAATGCTTGCGATATAAGTGATATAGCTTCAAACACATGCGAAACAAACGAGTTAACTTCAAATCCATGCTAAACACATGATTTAGCTTCAAATTCATTCGAAATAGAAGGCTTGGCTACAAATCCATGCGACACAAATAATTTAGCTTCAACTGCTTGCGATATAAGTGATATAGCTTCAAACGCATGCGAAACAAACGAGTTAGATTCAAATCCATGCGAAACACATGATTTCGATTCAAATCAATGCGAAGTAGAATGCTTAGCTTCAAATCCATGCGAAACACATGATTTAGCTTCAAATAATTGTGATATACATGATTTAGCTTCAATTGCATGCGAAACAAAGGAGTTAGATTCAAATCCTAGCGAAACACATGACTTAGCTTCAAATCAGTGCGAAGTAGATGGCTTAGCATCAAATCCATGCAAAATAAATGAGTTAGCTTCAAATACTTGTGATATGTATGAAATAGCTTGAAATGCATGCGAAACAAACAAGTTTGTTTCAAATCCAAACGAAAAACATGACTTAGTATGAAGTCAACACGAAGTTTAAGGCTCAGCTGCAAATCCAAGCGACGCGGATGATTTAGCTTCACATACTTGTGAATATAAGTGTTATAGCTTGAAATGCAGGCGAAACAAACGAGCTAGCTTCAAATCTATGCGAAACACATGACTTAGCTTCAAATCAATGCAAAGTAGAAGGCTTAGCTTCAAATCCAAGCGAAACAAATTGTTTATCTTCAAATCAATGCGAAGTAGAAGGCGTAGTTTCAAATCCGAGCGAAACAAATGATTCAACTTCAAATCAATGCGAAGTAGAAGGCTCATCTTCGAATCCTCACGAAACAGATGGTTTAGCTTCAAATACTTGTGATATACGTGATTTAGCTTCAACAGCATGCGAAACAAACGAGATAGCTTCAAATCCATGCTAAACACATGATTTAGCTTCAAATCCAAGCGAAACGCATGATTCAGCTTCAAATCAATGCGAAGTGGAAGGCTTAGCTTCAAATCCATGCGGAACGAATGATTTATCTTCAAACACTTGCACATATAAGTGATATAGCTTCAAATGTATGCGAAACAAACAAGTTAGCTTCAAATACATGCAAAACACATGACTTAGCTTCAAATCAATGCGAAATAGAAGGCTTGGCTATAAATCCATGCGACACAAATGATTTAGCTTCAAATACTTGCGATATAAATGATATAGCTTCAAACATATGCGAAACAAACGAGTTAGCTTCAAATCCATGCGGAACGAATGATTTAGCTTCAAACACTTGCACATATAAGTGATATAGCTTCAAATGCATGCGAAACAAACGAGTTAGCTTCAAATACATGCGAAACACATGATTTAGCTTCAAATCAATGCGAAATAGAAGGCTTAGCTACAAATCCATGCGAAAAAAATGATTTAGCTTCAAATACTTGCGATATAAATGATATAGCTTCAAACGCATGCGAAACAAACGAGTTAGTTTCAAATCCATGCGACACAAATGATTTAGCTTCAAATGCTTGCGATATAAGTGATATAGCTTCAAACGCATCCGAAACAAACGAGTTAGCTTCAAATCCATGAGAAACACATGATTTCGATTCAAATCAATGCGAAGTAGAATGCTTAGCTTCAAATCCATGCGAAACACATGATTTAGATTCAAATCAACAAGAAGTAGGAGGCGTATCTTCGAATCCATGCGAAACAAATGGTTCAGCTTCAAATACTTGTAATATACATGATTTAGCTTCAACTGCATGTAAAAAAGATGTGGTAGCTTCAAATTCCAGCGAAGCACATGATTCAGCTTCAAATCAATGCGAAGTAGAAGTTTTATCTTCAAATCAATGCGAAACAAGTGATTTACCTTCAAATACTTGCGATATAAATGATTTAGCTTCAAACCATTGCGAAGTAGAAGGCTTAGCTTCAAATCCATGCGAAATAGAAGGCTTACTTACAAATCCATGCGATTCAAATGGTTTAGTTTCAAATACTTGTGATATACATGATTTAGCGTCAACTGCATGCGATATAAACGAGGTAGCTTCAAATCAATGCGAAACACATGATTTAGCTTCAAATTCATTTGGAACACATGGTTTAGCTTAATATTCTTGCGAAACAAATGGTTTAGCATCAAATACTTTTGATATACATGATTTAGATTCAACTGCATGCGAAACAAACTTGTTAGCTTCAAATCCAAGCGAAACAAATGATTCAACTTCAAATCAATGCGAAGTAGAAGGCTCATCTTCGAATCCTAACGAAACAGATGGTTTAGCTTCAAATACTTGTGGTATACGTGATTTAGCTTCAACAGCGTGCGAAACAAACGCGTTAGCTTCAAATCCATGCGAAACACATGATTTAGCATCAAATCAATGCGAAGTAAGAAGGCTTAGCATCAAATCCATGCGAAATAAATGAGTTAGCTTCCAATACTTGTGATATATATGAAATAGCTTGAAATGCAGACGAAACAAACGAGTTAGCTTCAAATCTATGCGATACACATGATTTAGCTTCAAATCAATGCGAAGTAGAAGGCTTGGCTTCAAATCCAAGCGAAACACATGATTTAGTTTCAAATCAATGCAAGGAGAAGGTTTAGCTTCAAATCCATGCGAAAGAAGTGATTTAGCTTCAAATACTTGTGATATACATGATTTAGCTTCAACTGCATGCGAAAAAAACGAGTTAGCTTAAAATCCAAGCGAAACACATGATTTAGTTTCAAATCAATGCGATGTAGAAGGCTTAGCTTCAAATCAAAGCGAATCGTATGTTTTAGCTTCAAACACTTGTGATATACATGATTTAGCTTCAAGTGCATGCGAAACAAACAAGTTAGCTTCAAATCCATGCGAAACACATGATTTAGCTTGAAATCAATGCGAAGTAGAAGGCTTATCTTCAAATACATGCGAAACACATGATTTAGCTTCAAATAATCGCGTTAGAAATGATATAGCTTCAAATGCATGCGAAACAAACGAGTTAGCTTAAAATCCATTCGAAACACATGGTTTAGATTCAAATCAATGCGAAGTAGAAGACTTAGCTTCAAATCCGTGCGAATCAAATGGTTTAGCTTCAAATACTCGTGATATACATGATTTAGCTTCAACTGCGTGCGAAACAAACGAGTTAGCTTCAAATCCAAGCGAACACATGATTTAGCATCAAATTAATGCGAAGTAGAAGGCTTAGCTTCAAATCCATACGATTCAAATGGCTTAGCTTCAAATACTTGAGATATAAATGATTTAGATTCAACTGTAGGCGAAACAAACGAGTTAGCTTCATAGCAATGCGAAACACTTGATTTAGCTGCAAATCAATGCGGAGTAGATGGTTTAGCTTCAAAGCCATGCGAACCAAATGATTTAGCTTCAAATCAATGCGAACTAGTAGACTTAGCTTCAAATCAATGCGAAAAAAATGATTTAGCTTCAAATACTTGTGATATACATGATTAAGCTTCAACTGCATGCGAATCAAACGAGTTAGCTTGAATTCCGAGGGAAACACATGATTTAAATTCAAATCAATGCGAAGTAGAAGGCTTAACTTCAAATCCATGTGAAACAAATGGTTTAGCTTCAAATACTTGTGATAAACACGTTTTAGAGTCAACTGCATGCGAATCAAACGAGTTAGCTTCAAATCCCAGGGAAACACATGATTTAACTTCAAATCAATGCGAAGTAGAAGGCTTAGCTTCAAATCAATGCGAAACAAATGGTTTGGATTCAGATACTTGTGATCAAAATGAACTAGCTTTAAATGGAAGCGAAACAAACGAGTTAGCTTGAAGTCCATGCGAAAAACATGAATCAGCTTCAAATCAATGCGGAGTAGAAGGCTTAACTTCAAATCCATGCGAAACAAGTAGTTTAGCTTCAAATACTTGTGATATACGTGATTTAGCTTCAACTGCATGCGAATCAAACGAGTTAGCTTCAAATACATGCGAAACACATGATTTAGCTTCAAATCAATGCGAAATATAAGGCTTAGCTACAAATCCATGCGACACAAATGATTTAGCTTCAAATACTTGCGATATAAATGATATAGCTTCAAACACATGCGAAACAAACAAGTTAGCTTCAAATCCATGCGACACAATAGATTTAGTTTCAAATGCTTGCGATATAAGTGATATAGCTTCAAACGCATGCGAAACAAACGAGTTAGCTTCAAATCCATGCTAAACACATGATTTAGCTTCAAATTCATTCGAAACACATGGTTTAGCTCAATATTCTTGCGAAACAAATGATTCAGCTTCAAATACTTGTGATATACGTGATTTAGATTCAACTGCATGCGAAACAAACGAGTTAGCTTCAAATCCAAGCGAAACGCATGATTCAGCTTCAAATCAATGCGAAGTGGAAGGCTTAGCTTCAAATCCATGCGGAACGAATGATTTATCTTCAAACACTTGCACATATAAGTGATATAGCTTCAAATGTATGCGAAACAAACAAGTTAGCTTCAAATACATGCAAAACACATGACTTAGCTTCAAATCAATGCGAAATAGAAGGCTTAGCTACAAATCCATGCGAAAAAAATGATTTAGCTTCAAATACTTGCGATATAAATGATATAGCTTCAAACACATGCGAAACAAACGAGTTAACTTCAAATCAATGCTAAACACATGATTTAGCTTCAAATTCATTCGAAATAGAAGGCTTGGCTACAAATCCATGCGACACATATGATTTAGCTTCAAATACTTGCGATATAAATGATATAGCTTCAAACGCATGCGAAACAAACGAGTTAGCTTCAAATCCATGCGACACAAATGATTTAGCTTCAAATGCTTGCGATATAAGTGATATAGCTTCAAACGCATGCGAAACAAACGAGTTAGATTCAAATCCTTGCGAAACACATGATTTCGATTCAAATCAATGCGAAAGTAGAATGCTTAGCTTCAAATCCATGCGAAACACATGATTTAGCTTCAAATACTTGTGATATACATGATTTTGCTTCAACTGCATGCGAACCAAACGAGTTAGCTTTAAATGCATGCGAAACACATGATTTAGCTCCAAATCAATACGATGTAGAAGGCTTAGCATCAAAACCATGGGAATCTAATGGTTAGCTTCAAATTATTGTGATATACATGACTTAGCTTCAAATCCAAGCGAAACGCATGATTCAGCTTCAAATCAATGCGAAATAGAAGGCTTAGCTACAAATCCATAAGAAAAAAATGATTTAGCTTCAAATACTTGCGATATAAATGATATAGCTTCAAACGCATGCGAAACAAACGAGTTAGTTTCAAATCCATGCGACGCAAATTATTTAGCTTCAAATGCTTGCGATATAAGTGATATAGCTTCAAACGCATGCGAAACAAACGATTTAGCTTCAAATCCATGCGAAACACATGATTTCGATTCAAATCAATGCGAAGTAGACTGCTCAGCTTCAAATCCATGCGAAACACATGATTTAGATTCAAATCAACACGAAGTAGGAGGCGTATCTTCGAATCCATGCGAAACAAATGGTTCAGCTTCAAATCAATGCGAAGTAGAAGGCTCATCTTCGAATCCTAACGAAACAGATGGTTTAGCTTCAAATACTTGTGGTATACGTGATTTAGCTTCAACAGCGTGCGAAACAAACGCGTTAGCTTCAAATACATGCGAAACACATGATTTAGCATCAAATCAATGCGAAGTAAGAAGGCTTAGCATCAAATCCATGCGAAATAAATGAGTTAGCTTCAAATACTTGTGATATATATGAAATAGCTTGAAATGCATGCGAAACAAACGAGTTTGCTTCAAATCCAAGCGATAAACATGACTTAGTATGAAGTCAACGCGAAGTTTAAGGCTCAGGTTTCAAATCCAAGCGAAGCGAATAATTTAACTTCACATACTTGTGAATATAAGTGTTATAGCTTGAAATTGCAGACGAAACAAACGAGTTAGCTTCAAATCTATGCGATACACATGATTTAGCTTCAAATCAATGCGAAGTAGAAGGCTTGGCTTCAAATCCAAGCGAAACACATGATTTAGTTTCAAATCAATGCAAGGAGAAGGTTTAGCTTCAAATCCATGCGAAACAAGTGATTTAGCTTCAAATACTTCTGATATACATGATTTAGCTTCAACAGCATGCGAAACAAACGATTTAGCATCAAATCCGTGCGAAACACGTGATTTAGCTTCAAATGAATGCGAAACAAATGGTTTTGCTTCAAACACCTGTGATATACATGATTTTGCTTCAACTGCATGCGAGCCAAACGAGTTAGCTTTAAATCCATGCGAAACACATGATTTAGCTTCAAATCCATGCGAAACACATGATTTAGCTTCAAATCAATGCGAAGTAGAAGGCTGATCTTTGAATCCATGCGAAACAGATTTTTTAGCTTCAAATACTTTTGATATACATGATTTAGCTTCAACTTCATGTGAAACAAATGAGTTAGCTTCAAATCCATGCGAAACACACGATTTAGCTCCAAATCAATGCGATGTAGAAGGCTTAGCATTAAATCCATGGGAATCTAATGGTTTAGCTTCAAATACTTGTGATATACATGATTTAGCTTCAACTGCATGTGAAACAAACGAGTTAGCTTCAAATCCATGCGAAACACATGATTTAGCTTCAAATCAATGCGAAGTAGAAGGCTGATCTTCGAATCCATGCGAAACAGATTGTTTAGCTTGAAATACTTGTGATATACATGATTTAGCTTCAACTTCATGTGAAACAAATGAGTTAGCTTCAAATCCATGCGAAACACATGATTTAGCTTAAAATCAATGCGAAGGAGAAGGCTTATCTTCGAATCCAAGCGAAACAAATGGTTTAGCTTCAAATACTTGTGATATACATGATTTAGCTTCAACTGCATGCGAAACCATCGAGTTAGCTTCAAATCCATGCGAATCACATTATTTAGCTTCAAATTCATTCGGAACACATGGTTTAGCTAAATTTTTTTGCGAAACAAATTGTTTAGCTTCAAATACTTATGATATACATGATTTAGCTTCAACTGCATGCGAAACAAACTTGTTAGCTTCAAATCCAAGCGAAATAAACGATTCAACTTCAAATCAATGCGAAGTAGAAGGCTCATCTTCGAATCCATGCGAAACAGATGGTTTAGCTTCAAATACTTGTGATAAACATGATTTAGCTTCAACTTCATGTCAAACAAATGAGTTAGGTTCAAATCCATGCGAAACACATGATTTAGCTTCAAATACTTGCGATAGAAGTGATATAGATACAAATGCATGCGAAACAAACGAGTTAGCATCAAATCGAAACGAAACACATGATTTCGATTAAAATCAATGCGAAGTAGAACGCTTAGCTTCAAATCCATGCGAAACACATGATTTAGATTCAAATCAACACGAAGTAGGAGGCGTATCTTCGAATCCATGCGAAACAAATGGTTCAGCTTCAAATACTTGTAATATACATGATTTAGCTTCAACTGCATGTAAAAAAGATGTGGTAGCTTCAAATTCCAGCGAAACACATGATTCAGCTTCAAATCGATGCGAAGTAGAAGTTTTATCTTCAAATCAATCCGAAACAAGTGATTTACCTTCAAATACTTGCGATATAAATGATTTAGCATCAAACCATTGCGAAGTAGAAGGCTTAGCTTCAAATCCATGCGAAATAGAAGGCTTACTTACAAATCCATGCGATTCAAATGGTTTAGTTTCAAATACTTGTGATATACATGATTTAGCGTCAATTGCATGCGATATAAACGAGGTAGCTTCAAATCAATGCGAAACACATGATTTAGCTTCAAATTCATTTGGAACACTTGGTTTAGCTTAATATTCTTGCGAAACAAATGGTTTAGCTTCAAATACTTGTGTTATTCATGATTTAGATTCAGCTGCATGCGAAACAAACGAGTTAGCTTCAAATCCATGCGAAACACATGATTTAGCTTCAAATTCATTCGAAACACATGGTTTAGCACAATATTCTTGCGAAACAAATGTTTCAGCTTCAAATACTTGTGATATATGTGATTTAGCTTCAACTGCATGCGAAACAAACGAGTTAGCTTCAAATCAAAGCGAACGGATGATTCAGCTTCAAATCAATGCGAAATAGAAGGCTTAGCTACAAATCCATGCGACACAAATGATTTAGCTTCAAATACTTGTGATATACATGATTTAGCTTCAACTGCATGCGAAACAGACTTGTTAGCTTCTAATCCAAGCGAAACAAATGATTCAACTTCAAATCAATGCGAAGTAGAAGGCTCATCTTCGAATCCTCACGAAACAGATGGTTTAGCTTCAAATACATGTGATATACGTGATTTAGCTTCAACGGCATGCGGAACAAACGAGATAGCTTCAAATCCATGCGAAACACATGATTTAGCTTCAAATTCATTCTAAACACATGGTTTAGCACAATATTCTTGCTAATCAAATGGTTCAGTTTCAAATACTTGTGATATACGTGATTTAGCTTCAACTACATGCGAAACAAACGAGTTAGCTTCAAATCCAAGCGAAACGCATGATTCAGCTTCAAATCAATGCGAAGTGGTAGGCTAAGCTTCAAATCCATGCGGAACGAATGATTTAGCTTCAAATACTTGTACACATAAGTGAAATAGCTTCAAATGCATGCGAAACAAACAAGTTTGTTTCAAATCCAAGCGAAATACATGACTTAGTATGAAGTCAACACGAAGTTTAAGGCTCAGATGCAAATCCAAGCGACGCGGATGATTTAGCTTCACATACTTGTGAATATAAGTGTTATAGCTTGAAATGCAGGCGATACAAATGAGTTAGCTTCAAATCTATGCGAAACACATTATTTATCTTCAAATCAATGCGAAGGAGAAGGCTTATCTTCGAATCCAAGCGAAACAAATGGTTTAGCTTCAAATACTTGTGATATACATGATTTAGCTTCAACTGCATGCGAAACCATCGAGTTAGCTTCAAATCCATGCGAATCACATTATTTAGCTTCAAATTCATTCGGAACACATGGTTTAGCTAAATTTTTTTGCGAAACAAATTGTTTAGCTTCAAATACTTATGATATACATGATTTAGCTTCAACTGCATGCGAAACAAACTTGTTAGCTTCAAATCCAAGCGAAATAAACGATTCAACTTCAAATCAATGCGAAGTAGAAGGCTCATCTTCGAATCCATGCGAAACAGATGGTTTAGCTTCAAATACTTGTGATAAACATGATTTAGCTTCGAACTTCATGTCAAACAAATGAGTTAGGTTCAAATCCATGCGAAACACATGATTTAGCTTCAAATACTTGCGATAGAAGTGATATAGATACAAATGCATGCGAAACAAACGAGTTAGCATCAAATCGAAACGAAACACATGATTTCGATTAAAATCAATGCGAAGTAGAACGCTTAGCTTCAAATCCATGCGAAACACATGATTTAGATTCAAATCAACACGAAGTAGGAGGCGTATCTTCGAATCCATGCGAAACAAATGGTTCAGCTTCAAATACTTGTAATATACATGATTTAGCTTCAACTGCATGTAAAAAAGATGTGGTAGCTTCAAATTCCAGCGAAACACATGATTCAGCTTCAAATCGATGCGAAGTAGAAGTTTTATCTTCAAATCAATCCGAAACAAGTGATTTACCTTCAAATACTTGCGATATAAATGATTTAGCATCAAACCATTGCGAAGTAGAAGGCTTAGCTTCAAATCCATGCGAAATAGAAGGCTTACTTACAAATCCATGCGATTCAAATGGTTTAGTTTCAAATACTTGTGATATACATGATTTAGCGTCAATTGCATGCGATATAAACGAGAAAGCTTCAAATCAATGCGAAACACATGATTTAGCTTCAAATTCATTTGGAACACATGGTTTAGCTTAATATTCTTGCGAAACAAATGGTTTAGCTTCAAATACTTGTGTTATTCATGATTTAGATTCAGCTGCATGCGAAACAAACGAGTTAGCTTCAAATCCATGCGAAACACATGATTTAGCTTCAAATTCATTCGAAACACATGGTTTAGCACAATATTCTTGCGAAACAAATGTTTCAGCTTCAAATACTTGTGATATATGTGATTTAGCTTCAACTGCATGCGAAACAAACGAGTTAGCTTCAAATCAAAGCGAAACGGATGATTCAGCTTCAAATCAATGCGAAATAGAAGGCTTAGCTACAAATCCATGCGACACAAATGATTTAGCTTCAAATACTTGTGATATACATGATTTAGCTTCAACTGCATGCGAAACAGACTTGTTAGCTTCTAATCCAAGCGAAACAAATGATTCAACTTCAAATCAATGCGAAGTAGAAGGCTCATCTTCGAATCCTCACGAAACAGATGGTTTAGCTTCAAATACTTGTGATATACGTGATTTAGCTTCAACGGCATGCGGAACAAACGAGATAGCTTCAAATCCATGCGAAACACATGATTTAGCTTCAAATTCATTCTAAACACATGGTTTAGCACAATATTCTTGCTAATCAAATGGTTCAGTTTCAAATACTTGTGATATACGTGATTTAGCTTCAACTACATGCGAAACAAACGAGTTAGCTTCAAATCCAAGCGAAACGCATGATTCAGCTTCAAATCAATGCGAAGTGGAAGGCTACGCTTCAAATCCATGCGGAACGAATGATTTAGCTTCAAATACTTGTACACATAAGTGAAATAGCTTCAAATGCATGCGAAACAAACAAGTTTGTTTCAAATCCAAGCGAAATACATGACTTAGTATGAAGTCAACACGAAGTTTAAGGCTCAGATGCAAATCCAAGCGACGCGGATGATTTAGCTTCACATACTTGTGAATATAAGTGTTATAGCTTGAAATGCAGGCGATACAAATGAGTTAGCTTCAAATCTATGCGAAACACATTATTTATCTTCAAATCAATGCGAAGGAGAAGGCTTATCTTCGAATCCAAGCGAAACAAATGGTTTAGCTTCAAATACTTGTGATATACATGATTTAGCTTCAACTGCATGCGAAACCATCGAGTTAGCTTCAAATCCATGCGAATCACATTATTTAGCTTCAAATTCATTCGGAACACATGGTTTAGCTAAATTTTTTTGCGAAACAAATTGTTTAGCTTCAAATACTTATGATATACATGATTTAGCTTCAACTGCATGCGAAACAAACTTGTTAGCTTCAAATCCAAGCGAAATAAACGATTCAACTTCAAATCAATGCGAAGTAGAAGGCTCATCTTCGAATCCATGCGAACAGATGGTTTAGCTTCAAATACTTGTGATAAACATGATTTAGCTTCAACTTCATGTCAAACAAATGAGTTAGGTTCAAATCCATGCGAAACACATGATTTAGCTTCAAATACTTGCGATAGAAGTGATATAGATACAAATGCATGCGAAACAAACGAGTTAGCATCAAATCGAAACGAAACACATGATTTCGATTAAAATCAATGCGAAGTAGAACGCTTAGCTTCAAATCCATGCGAAACACATGATTTAGATTCAAATCAACACGAAGTAGGAGGCGTATCTTCGAATCCATGCGAAACAAATGGTTCAGCTTCAAATACTTGTAATATACATGATTTAGCTTCAACTGCATGTAAAAAAGATGTGGTAGCTTCAAATTCCAGCGAAACACATGATTCAGCTTCAAATCGATGCGAAGTAGAAGTTTTATCTTCAAAACAATCCGAAACAAGTGATTTACCATCAATACTTGCGATATAAATGATTTAGCATCAAACCATTGCGAAGTAGAAGGCTTAGCTTCAAATCCATGCGAAATAGAAGGCTTACTTACAAATCCATGCGATTCAAATGGTTAGTTTCAAATACTTGTGATATACATGATTTAGCGTCAATTGCATGCGATATAAACGAGGTAGCTTCAAATCAATGCGAAACACATGATTTAGCTTCAAATTCATTTGGAACACATGGTTTAGCTTAATATTCTTGCGAAACAAATGGTTTAGCTTCAAATACTTTTGATATACATGATTTAGCTTCAACTGCATGCGAAACAAACTTGTTAGCTTCAAATCCAAGCGAAACAAATGATTCAACTTCAAATCAATGCGAAGTAGAAGGCTCATCTTCGAATCCTAACGAAACAGATGGTTTAGCTTCAAATACTTGTGGTATACGTGATTTAGCTTCAACAGCGTGCGAAACAAACGCGTTAGCTTCAAATTCATGCGAAATGAACAACTTCGCTTCAGATTCATGCGAAATACACGAAGTAGCTTTAAATCCAAACGAAACAAACGCTTTAACTTCAATATCATGCGAAACATACGATTTCGATACAAATTCGTGGGAAATAGCGATTTTAAAAGATCGATTTAGCTTCAAATTCATGCCAAATGAACCATTTAGCTTCAGATTCATGCGAAATACACGAATTTGCTTCAAGTCCACGCGGGACAATCGATTTAGCGTCAATATCATGCGAAATACACGATTTCGACTCAAATTCGATCGAAATAGCGATTTTAAACAAACGATTTAGCTTCAAATTCATGCGAAATGCACAATTTAGCTTCAGATTCATGCGAAATACACGAATTAGCTTTAAATCCACACGAAACAAAGGATTTAACTTCAATATCATGCGAAACACACGATTTCGATTCAAATTCGTGCGAAATAGCGATTTTAAAAGATCGATTTAGCTTCAAATTTATGCCAAATGAACAATTTAGCTTCAGATTCATGCGAAATACACGATACCGACTCAAATTCTTGCGAAATAGCGATTTAACCGATCGGTTTAGCTTCAAATTCATGCGAAATGCACAATTTAGATTCAGATTCATGCGAAATACACGAATTAGCTTTAAATCCACACCAAACAAACGATTTAACGTCAATATCATGCGAAACATACGATTCCGAATCAAATTCGTGCGAAATAGCGATTTTAAACATACGATTTAGCTTCAAAATCATGCGAAATGAACAATTTAGCTACAGATTCATGTGAAATACACGAATTAGCTTTAAATCCACACGAAACAAACGATTTAACTTCAATATCATGCCAAACAAACGATTTCGATTCAAATTCGTGCGAATTAGCGATTTTAAGAGATCGATTTAGCTTCAAATTCATGCCAAATGAACAATTTAGCTTCAGATTCATGCGAAATACACGAATTTGCTTCAAATCCACGCGGGACAAACGATTTAGCGTCAATATCATGCGAAATACACGATTTCGTCACAAAATCGTACGAAATAGCGATTTTAAATAAACGATTTAGCTTCAAATTCATGCGAAATGAACAACTTCGCTTCAGATTCATGCGAAATACACGAAGTAGCTTTGAATCCAAACGAAACAAACGATTTAACTTCAATATCATGCGAAACATACGATTTCGATTCAAATTCGTGGGAAATAGCGATTTTAAAAGATCGATTTAGCTTCAAATTCATGCCAAATGAACCATTCAGCTTCAGATTCATGCGAAATACACGAATTTGCTGCAAGTCCACGCGGGACAATCGATTTAGCGTCAATATCATGCGAAATACACGATTTCGACTCAAATTCGATCGAAATAGCGATTTTAAACAAACGATTTAGCTTCAAATTCATGCGAAATGCACAATATAGCTTCAGATTCATGCGAAATACACGAATTAGCTTTAAATCCATACGAAACAAAGGATTTAACTTCAATATCATGCGAAACATACGATTTCGATTCAAATTCGTGGGAAATAGCGATTTTAAAAGATCGATTTAGCTTCAAATTCATGCCAAATGAACAATTTAGCTTCAGATTCATGCGAAATACACGATTCCGACTCAAATTCGTGCGAAATAGCGATTTTAAACAAACGATTTAGCTTCAAATTCATGCGAAATGAACAATTTAGCTTCAGATTCATGCGATATACACGAATTTGCTTCAACTCCACGCGAGACAAACGATTTAGCGTCAATATCATGCGAAACACACGATTTCGACTCAAATTCGATCGAAATAGCGATTTCAATAAAACGATTTAGCTTCAAATTCATGCGAAATGCACAATGTAGCTTCAGATTCATGCGAGATACACAAATTAGCTTTAAATCCAGACAAAACAAACGATTTAACTTCAATATCATGCGAAACACACGATTTCGATTCAAATTCGTGCGAAATAGCGATTTTAAATGATCGATTTAGCTTCAAATTTATGCCAAATGAACAATTTAGCTTCAGATTCATGCGAAATACACGATACCGACTCAAATTCTTGCGAAATAGCGATTTTAACCGATCGGTTTAGCTTCAAATTCATGCGAAATGCACAATTTAGATTCAGATTCATGCGAAATACACGAATTTGCTTCAAGTCCACGCGGGACAATCGATTTAGCGTCAATATCATGCGAAATACACGATTTCGACTCAAATTCGATCGAAATAGCGATTTTAAACAAACGATTTAGCTTCAAATTCATGCGAAATGCACAATTTAGCTTCAGATTCATGCGAAATACACGAATTAG
>NW_027477939.1:0-48344 GCF_051020955.1 Megalopta genalis
GATTTCGATCCAAATTCGTGCGAAATAGCGATTTTAAACAAACGATTTGGCTTCAAATTCATGCGATGTGAACAATTTAACTTCAGATTCATGAGAAATACACGAATTAGCTTCAAATTCACACGAAACAAACGATTTAACTTCAATATCATGCGAAACACACGATTTCGAATCAAATTCGTGCAAAATAGCGATTTTAAACAAACGATTTAGCTTCAAATTCATGCGAAATGAACAATTTAGCTTCACATTCATGCGAACTACACGGATTAGCTTTAAATTCACGCGAAACATACGATTTAGGTTCAATATCATGCGAAACACACGACTTCGATTCGAATTCGTGCAAATTAGCGATTTTAAACAAACGATTTAGCTTCAAATTCATGCGAAATGAACAATTTAGCTTCACATTCATGCGAACTACACGGATTAGCTTTAAATTCAAGCGAAAACATACGATTAAGCTTCAATATCATGCGAAACACACGATTTCGAATCAAATTCGTGCAAAATGGCGATTTTAAACAAACGATTTAGCTTCAAATTCATGCGAAATGAACAATTTAGCTTCACATTCATGCGAACTACACGGATTAGGTTCAAATCAACGCGAAACATACGATTTATCGTCAATATCATGCGAAACACACGATTTCGATTGAAATTCGTGCGAAATAGCGACTTTATCCAAACGATTTAGCTTCAAATTCATGCGAAATGAACAATTTAGCTTCAGATTCATGCGAACTACACGGATTAGCTTTAAATTCAAGCGAAACATACGATTTATCGTCAATATCATGCGAAACACACGATTTCGAATCAATTTCGTGCAAAATAGCAATTTTAAACAATCGATTTAGCTTCAAATTCATGCGAAATGAACAATTTAGCTTCACATTCATGCGAACTACACGGATTAGCTTTAAATTCACGCGAAACATACGATTTAGCTTCAATATCATGCGAAACACACGACTTCGATTCGAATTCGTGCAAAATAGCGATTTTAAACAAACGATTTGGTTTCAAATTCATGCGAAATGAACAATTTAGCTTCAGATTCATGCGAACTACAAGGATTAGGTTTAAATCAACGCGAAACTTACGATTTATCGTCAATATCATGCGAAATACACGATTTCGCTTAAAATTCGTGCGAAATAGCGATTTTAAACAACGATTGCTAAATTCATGCGATATGAACAATTTAACTTCAGATTCATGAGAAATACACGAATTAACTTCAAATTCAATCGAAACAAACGATTTAACTTCAATATCATGCGAAACACACGATTTCGATTGAAATTCGTGCGAAATAGCGATTTTAAACAAACGATTTGGCTTCAAATTCATGCCAAATAAACAATTAAGCTTCAGATTCATGCGAAATACACGCATTAGCTTTAAATCAACGCGAAACATACGATTTAGCTTCAATATCATGCGAAACACACGATTTCGCTTCAAATTCGTGCGAAATAGCGATTTTAAACAAACGATTTGGCTTCAAATTCATGCCAAATGAACAATTTAGCTTCAGATTCATGCGAAATACACGTATTAGCTTTAAATCAACGCGAAACATACGATTTAGCTTCAATATCATGCGAAACACACGATTTCGATCCAAATTCGTGCGAAATAGCGATTTTAAACAAACGATTTGGCTTCAAATTCATGCGATGTGAACAATTTAACTTCAGATTCATGAGAAATACACGAATTAGCTTCAAATTCACACGAAACAAACGATTTAACTTCAATATCATGCGAAACACACGATTTCGAATCAAATTCGTGCAAAATAGCGATTTTAAAACAAACGATTTAGCTTCAAATTCATGCGAAATGAACAATTTAGCTTCACATTCATGCGAACTACACGGATTAGCTTTAAATTCACGCGAAACATACGATTTAGCTTCAATATCATGCGAAACACACGACTTCGATTCGAATTCGTGCAAAATAGCGATTTTAAACAAACGATTTGGTTTCAAATTCATGCGAAATGAACAATTTAGCTTCAGATTCATGCGAACTACAAGGATTAGGTTTAAATCAACGCGAAACTTACGATTTATCGTCAATATCATGCGAAATACACGATTTCGCTTAAAATTCGTGCGAAATAGCGATTTTAAACAACGATTGCTAAATTCATGCGATATGAACAATTTAACTTCAGATTCATGAGAAATACACGAATTAACTTCAAATTCAATCGAAACAAACGATTTAACTTCAATATCATGCGAAACACACGATTTCGATTGAAATTCGTGCGAAATAGCGATTTTAAACAAACGATTTGGCTTCAAATTCATGCCAAATAAACAATTAAGCTTCAGATTCATGCGAAATACACGCATTAGCTTTAAATCAACGCGAAACATACGATTTAGCTTCAATATCATGCGAAACACACGATTTCGCTTCAAATTCGTGCGAAATAGCGATTTTAAACAAACGATTTGGCTTCAAATTCATGCCAAATGAACAATTTAGCTTCAGATTCATGCGAAATACACGTATTAGCTTTAAATCAACGCGAAACATACGATTTAGCTTCAATATCATGCGAAACACACGATTTCGAATCAAATTCGTGCAAAATAGCGATTTTAAACAAACGATTTAGCTTCAAATTCATGCGAAATGAACAATTTAGCTTCACATTCATGCGAACTACACGGATTAGCTTTAAATTCACGCGAAACATACGATTTAGCTTCAATATCATGCGAAACACACGACTTCGATTCGAATTCGTGCAAATTAGCGATTTTAAAACAAACGATTTAGCTTCAAATTCATGCGAAATGAACAATTTAGCTTCACATTCATGCGAACTACACGGATTAGCTTTAAATTCAAGCGAAACATACGATTAAGCTTCAATATCATGCGAAACACACGATTTCGAATCAAATTCGTGCAAAATGGCGATTTTAAACAAACGATTTAGCTTCAAATTCATGCGAAATGAACAATTTAGCTTCACATTCATGCGAACTACACGGATTAGGTTCAAATCAACGCGAAACATACGATTTATCGTCAATATCATGCGAAACACACGATTTCGATTGAAATTCGTGCGAAATAGCGACTTTATCCAAACGATTTAGCTTCAAATTCATGCGAAATGAACAATTTAGCTTCAGATTCATGCGAACTACACGGATTAGCTTTAAATTCAAGCGAAACATACGATTTATCGTCAATATCATGCGAAACACACGATTTCGAATCAATTTCGTGCAAAATAGCAATTTTAAACAATCGATTTAGCTTCAAATTCATGCGAAATGAACAATTTAGCTTCACATTCATGCGAACTACACGGATTAGCTTTAAATTCACGCGAAACATACGATTTAGCTTCAATATCATGCGAAACACACGACTTCGATTCGAATTCGTGCAAAATAGCGATTTTAAACAAACGATTTGGTTTCAAATTCATGCGAAATGAACAATTTAGCTTCAGATTCATGCGAACTACAAGGATTAGGTTTAAATCAACGCGAAACTTACGATTTATCGTCAATATCATGCGAAATACACGATTTCGCTTAAAATTCGTGCGAAATAGCGATTTTAAACAACGATTGCTAAATTCATGCGATATGAACAATTTAACTTCAGATTCATGAGAAATACACGAATTAACTTCAAATTCAATCGAAACAAACGATTTAACTTCAATATCATGCGAAACACACGATTTCGATCCAAATTCGTGCGAAATAGCGATTTTAAACAAACGATTTAGCTTCAAATTTATGCGAAATGAACAATTTAGCTTCACATTCATTAGAACTACACGGATTAGCTTTAAATTCACGCGAAACATACGATTTAGCTTCAATATCATGCGAAACACACGATTTCGATCCAAATTCGTGCGAAATAGCGATTTTAAACAAACGATTTGGCTTCAAATTCATGCGATGTGAACAATTTAACTTCAGATTCATGAGAAATACACGAATTAGCTTCAAATTCACACGAAACAAACGATTTAACTTCAATATCATGCGAAACACACGATTTCGATTCAAATTCGTGCAAAATAACTATTTTAAACAATCGATTTAGCTTCAAATTTATGCGAAATGAACAATTTAGCTTCAGATTCATGCGAAATACACGAATCACCTTCAAATTTCACGCGAAACATACGATTTAGATTCAATATCATGCAAAACACACGATTTCGAATCAAATTCGTGCAAAATAGCGATTTTAAACAAACGATTTAGCTTCAAATTCATGCGAAATGAACAATTTAGCTTCAGATTCATGCGAACTACACGGATTAGCTTTAAATTCAAGCGAAACATACGATTTATCGTCAATATCATGCGAAACACATGATTTCGATTGAAATTCGTGCGAAATAGCGACTTTAACCAAACGATTTAGCTTCAAATTCATGCGAAATGAACAATTTAGCTTCAGATTCATGCGAAATACACGAATCAGCTTCAAATTCACGCGAAACATACGATTTAGCTTCAATATCATGCGAAACACACGATTTCGATCCAAATTCGTGCGAAATAGCGATTTTAGACAAACGATTTGGCTTCAAATTCATGCGATACGAACAATTTAACTTCAGATTCATGCGAACTACACGGATTAGCTTTAAATTCAAGCGAAACATACGATTTAGCTTCAATATCATGCGAACTACACGGAATAGCTTTAAATTCACGCGAAACATACGATTTAGCTTCAATATCATGCGAAACACACGATTTCGATCCAAATTCGTGCGAAATAGCGAATTTAAACAAACGATTTGGCTTCAAATTCATGCGAAATAAAGAATTTAACTTCAGATTCATGAGAAATACACGAATTAGCTTCAAATTCACACGAAACAAACGATTTAACTTCAATATCATGCGAAACACACGATTTCGATTCAAATTCGTGCAAAATAACGATTTTAAACAAACGATTTAGCTTTAAATTCATGCGAAATGAACAATTTAGCTTCACATTCATGCGAACTACACGGATTAGCTTTAAATTCAAGCGAAACATACGATTTATCGTCAATATCATGCGAAACACATGATTTCGATTGAAATTCGTGCGAAATAGCGACTTTAACCAAACGATTTAGCTTCAAATTCATGCGAAATGAACAATTTAGCTTCAGATTCATGCGAAATACACGAATCAGCTTCAAATTCACGCGAAACATACGATTTAGCTTCAATATCATGCGAAACACACGATTTCGATCCAAATTCGTGCGAAATAGCGATTTTAGACAAACGATTTGGCTTCAAATTCATGCGATACGAACAATTTAACTTCAGATTCATGCGAACTACACGGATTAGCTTTAAATTCAAGCGAAACATACGATTTAGCTTCAATATCATGCGAAACACACGATTTCGAATCAAATTCGTGCAAAATGGCGATTTTAAACAAACGATTTAGCTTCAAATTCATGCGAAATGAACAATTTAGCTTCACATTCATGCGAACTACACGGATTAGGTTCAAATCAACGCGAAACTTACGATTTATCGTCAATATCATGCGAAATACACGATTTCGCTTAAAATTCGTGCGAAATAGCGATTTTAAACAACGATTGCTAAATTCGTGCGATATGAACAATTTAACTTCAGATTCATGAGAAATACACGAATTAACTTCAAATTCAAACGAAACAAACGATTTAACTTCAATATCATGCGAAACACACGATTTCGATCCAAATTCGTGGGAAATAGCGATTTTAAACAAACGATTTAGCTTCAAATTTATGCGAAATGAACAATTTAGCTTCACATTCATTAGAACTACACGGATTAGCTTTAAATTCACGCGAAACATACGATTTAGCTTCAATATCATGCGAAACACACGATTTCGATCCAAATTCGTGCGAAATAGCGATTTTAAACAAACGATTTGGCTTCAAATTCATGCGATGTGAACAATTTAACTTCAGATTCATGAGAAATACACGAATTAGCTTCAAATTCACACGAAACAAACGATTTAACTTCAATATCATGCGAAACACACGATTTCGATTCAAATTCGTGCAAAATAACTATTTTAAACAATCGATTTAGCTTCAAATTTATGCGAAATGAACAATTTAGCTTCAGATTCATGCGAAATACACGAATCACCTTCAAATTCACGCGAAACATACGATTTAGATTCAATATCATGCAAAACACACGATTTCGAATCAAATTCGTGCAAAATAGCGATTTTAAACAAACGATTTAGCTTCAAATTCATGCGAAATGAACAATTTAGCTTCAGATTCATGCGAACTACACGGATTAGCTTTAAATTCAAGCGAAACATACGATTTAACGTCAATATCATGCGAAAACACACGATTTCGAATCAAATTCGTGCAAAATAGCGATTTTAAACAAACGATTTAGCTTCAAGTTCATGCGAAATGAACAATTTAGCTTCACATTCATGCGAACTACACGGATTAGCTTTAAGTTCACGCGAAACATACGATTAAGCTTCAATATCATGCGAAAACACACGATTTCGATTCAAATTCGTGCAACACAGCGATTGTAAACAAACGATTTGGTTTCAAATTCAGGCGAAATGAACAATTTAGCTTCAGATTCATGCGAACTACACGGATTGGGTTCAAATCAACGCGAAACATACGATTTATCGTCAATATCATGCGAAACACACGATTTCGATTGAAATTCGTGCGAAATAGCGACTTTAACCAAACGATTTATCTTCAAAATCATGCGATATGAACAATTTAACTTCAGATTCATGAGAAATACACGAATTAGCTTCAAATTCACACGAAACAAACGATTTAACTTCAATATCATGCGAAACACACGATTTCGATTCAAATTCGTGCAAAATAACGATTTTAAACAAACGATTTAGCTTCAAATTCATGCGAAATGAACAATTTAGCTTCAGATTCATGCGAACTACACGGATTAGCTTTAAATTAACGCGAAACATACGATTTAGCTTCAAAATCATGCGAAACACACGATTTAGAATCAAATTCGTGCAAAATAGCGATTTTAAACAAACGATCTAGCTTCAAATTCTTGCGAAATGAACAATTTAGCTTCACATTCATGCGAAATACACGGATTAGCTTTAAGTTCACGCGAAACATACGATTTAGCTTCAATATCATGCGAAACACACGATTTCGATTCAAATTCGTGCGAAATAGCGACTTTAACCAAACGATTTAGCTTCAAATTCATGCGAAATGAACAATTTAGCTTCAGATTCATGCGAAATACACGAATCAGCTTCAAATTCACGCGAAACATACGATTTAGCTTCAATATCATGCGAAACACACGATTTCGATTCAAATTCGTGCAAAATAACGATTTTAAACAAACGATTTAGCTTTAAATTCATGCGAAATGAACAATTTAGCTTCACATTCATGCGAACTACACGGATTAGCTTTAAATTCACGCGAAACATACCATTTATCTTCAATATCATGCGAAACACACGATTTCGATTCAAATTCGTGCAAAATAGCGATTTTAAACAAACGATTTGGTTTCAAATTCAGGCGAAATGAACAATTGAGCTTCAGATTCATGCGAACTACACGGATTAGGTTTAAATCAACGCGAAACTTACGATTTATCGTCAATATCATGCGAAACACACGATTTCGATTGAAATTCGTGCGAAATAGCGACTTTATCCAAACGATTTAGCTTCAAATTCATGCGAAATGAACAATTTAGCTTCAGATTCATGCGAACTACACGGATTAGCTTTAAATTCAAGCGAAACATACGATTTATCGTCAATATCATGCGAAACACACGATTTCGAATCAATTTCGTGCAAAATAGCAATTTTAAACAAACGATTTAGCTTCAAATTCATGCGAAATGAACAATTTAGCTTCACATTCATGCGAACTACACGGATTAGCTTTAAATTCACGCGAAACATACGATTTAGCTTCAATATCATGCGAAACACACGACTTCGATTCGAATTCGTGCAAAATAGCGATTTTAAACAAACGATTTGATTTCAAATTCAGGCGAAATGAACAATTTAGCTTCAGATTTTGGCGAACTACACGGATTAGCTTTAAATTCACGCGAAACATACGATTTAGCTTCAATATCATGCGAAACACACGATTTCGACTCAAATTCGTGCAAAATAGCGATTTTAAACAAACGATTTGGTTTCAAATACATGCGAAATGAACAATTTAGCTTCAGATTCATGCGAACTACAAGGATTAGGTTTAAATCAACGCGAAACTTACGATTTATCGTCAATATCATGCGAAATACACGATTTCGCTTAAAATTCGTGCGAAATAGCGATTTTAAACAACGATTGCTAAATTCATGCGATATGAACAATTTAACTTCAGATTCATGAGAAATACACGAATTAACTTCAAATTCAAACGAAACAAACGATTTAACTTCAATATCATGCGAAACACACGATTTCGATCCAAATTCGTGCGAAATAGCGATTTTAAACAAACGATTTAGCTTCAAATTTATGCGAAATGAACAATTTAGCTTCACATTCATTAGAACTACACGGATTAGCTTTAAATTCACGCGAAACATACGATTTAGCTTCAATATCATGCGAAACACACGATTTCGATCCAAATTCGTGCGAAATAGCGATTTTAAACAAACGATTTGGCTTCAAATTCATGCGATGTGAACAATTTAACTTCAGATTCATGAGAAATACACGAATTAGCTTCAAATTCACACGCAACAAACGATTTAACTTCAATATCATGCGAAACACACGATTTCTATTCAAATTCGTGCAAAATAACTATTTTAAACAATCGATTTAGCTTCAAATTTATGCGAAATGAACAATTTAGCTTCAGATTCATGCGAAATACACGAATCACCTTCAAATTCACGCGAAACATACGATTTAGATTCAATAACATGCAAAACACACGATTTCGAATCAAATTCGTGCAAAATAGCGATTTTAAACAAACGATTTAGCTTCAAATTCATGCGAAATGAACAATTTAGCTTCAGATTCATGCGAACTACACGGATTAGCTTTAAATTCAAGCGAAACATACGATTTATCGTCAATATCATGCGAAAACACACGATTTCGAATCAAATTCGTGCAAAATAGCGATTTTAAACAAACGATTTAGCTTCAAATTCATGCGAAATGAACAATTTAGCTTCACATTCATGCGAACTACACGGATTAGCTTTAAGTTCACGCGAAACATACGATTTAGCTTCAATATCATGCGAAACACACGATTTCGATCCAAATTCGTGCGAAATAGCGATTTTAAACAAACGATTTGGCTTCAAATTCATGCGATGTGAACAATTTAACTTCAGATTCATGAGAAATACACGAATTAGCTTCAAATTCACACGAAACAAACGATTTAACTTCAATATCATGCGAAACACACGATTTCGATTCAAATTCGTGCAAAATAACTATTTTAAACAATCGATTTAGCTTCAAATTTATGCGAAATGAACAATTTAGCTTCAGATTCATGCGAAATACACGAATCACCTTCAAATTCACGCGAAACATACGATTTAGATTCAATATCATGCAAAACACACGATTTCGAATCAAATTCGTGCAAAATAGCGATTTTAAACAAACGATTTAGCTTCAAATTCATGCGAAATGAACAATTTAGCTTCAGATTCATGCGAACTACACGGATTAGCTTTAAATTCAAGCGAAACATACGATTTAACGTCAATATCATGCGAAACACACGATTTCGAATCAAATTCGTGCAAAATAGCGATTTTAAACAAACGATTTAGCTTCAAGTTCATGCGAAATGAACAATTTAGCTTCACATTCATGCGAACTACACGGATTAGCTTTAAGTTTAACAAACGCGAAACATACGATTAAGCTTCAATATCATGCGAAACACACGATTTCGATTCAAATTCGTGCAACACAGCGATTGTAAACAAACGATTTGGTTTCAAATTCAGGCGAAATGAACAATTTAGCTTCAGATTCATGCGAACTACACGGATTGGGTTCAAATCAACGCGAAACATACGATTTATCGTCAATATCATGCGAAAACACACGATTTCGATTGAAATTCGTGCGAAATAGCGACTTTAACCAAACGATTTATCTTCAAAATCATGCGATATGAACAATTTAACTTCAGATTCATGAGAAATACACGAATTAGCTTCAAATTCACACGAAACAAACGATTTAACTTCAATATCATGCGAAACACACGATTTCGATTCAAATTCGTGCAAAATAACGATTTTAAACAAACGATTTAGCTTCAAATTCATGCGAAATGAACAATTTAGCTTCAGATTCATGCGAACTACACGGATTAGCTTTAAATTAACGCGAAACATACGATTTAGCTTCAAAATCATGCGAAACACACGATTTAGAATCAAATTCGTGCAAAATAGCGATTTTAAACAAACGATCTAGCTTCAAATTCTTGCGAAATGAACAATTTAGCTTCACATTCATGCGAAATACACGGATTAGCTTTAAGTTCACGCGAAACATACGATTTAGCTTCAATATCATGCGAAACACACGATTTCGATTCAAATTCGTGCGAAATAGCGACTTTAACCAAACGATTTAGCTTCAAATTCATGCGAAATGAACAATTTAGCTTCAGATTCATGCGAAATACACGAATCAGCTTCAAATTCACGCGAAACATACGATTTAGCTTCAATATCATGCGAAACACACGATTTCGATTCAAATTCGTGCAAAATAACGATTTTAAACAAACGATTTAGCTTTAAATTCATGCGAAATGAACAATTTAGCTTCACATTCATGCGAACTACACGGATTAGCTTTAAATTCACGCGAAACATACCATTTATCTTCAATATCATGCGAAACACACGATTTCGATTCAAATTCGTGCAAAATAGCGATTTTAAACAAACGATTTGGTTTCAAATTCAGGCGAAATGAACAATTGAGCTTCAGATTCATGCGAACTACACGGATTAGGTTTAAATCAACGCGAAACTTACGATTTATCGTCAATATCATGCGAAACACACGATTTCGATTGAAATTCGTGCGAAATAGCGACTTTATCCAAACGATTTAGCTTCAAATTCATGCGAAATGAACAATTTAGCTTCAGATTCATGCGAACTACACGGATTAGCTTTAAATTCAAGCGAAACATACGATTTATCGTCAATATCATGCGAAACACACGATTTCGAATCAATTTCGTGCAAAATAGCAATTTTAAACAAACGATTTAGCTTCAAATTCATGCGAAATGAACAATTTAGCTTCACATTCATGCGAACTACACGGATTAGCTTTAAATTCACGCGAAACATACGATTTAGCTTCAATATCATGCGAAACACACGACTTCGATTCGAATTCGTGCAAAATAGCGATTTTAAACAAACGATTTGATTTCAAATTCAGGCGAAATGAACAATTTAGCTTCAGATTTTGGCGAACTACACGGATTAGCTTTAAATTCACGCGAAACATACGATTTAGCTTCAATATCATGCGAAACCACACGATTTCGACTCAAATTCGTGCAAAATAGCGATTTTAAACAAACGATTTGGTTTCAAATACATGCGAAATGAACAATTTAGCTTCAGATTCATGCGAACTACAAGGATTAGGTTTAAATCAACGCGAAACTTACGATTTATCGTCAATATCATGCGAAATACACGATTTCGCTTAAAATTCGTGCGAAATAGCGATTTTAAACAACGATTGCTAAATTCATGCGATATGAACAATTTAACTTCAGATTCATGAGAAATACACGAATTAACTTCAAATTCAAACGAAACAAACGATTTAACTTCAATATCATGCGAAACACACGATTTCGATCCAAATTCGTGCAAAATAGCGATTTTAAACAAACGATTTAGCTTCAAATTCATGCGAAATGAACAATTTAGCTTCACATTCATGCGAACTACACGGATTAGCTTTAAGTTCACGCGAAACATACGATTAAGCTTCAATATCATGCGAAACACACGATTTCGATTCAAATTCGTGCAACACAGCGATTGTAAACAAACGATTTGGTTTCAAATTCAGGCGAAATGAACAATTTAGCTTCAGATTCATGCGGACTACACGGATTGGGTTCAAATCAACGCGAAACATACGATTTATCGTCAATATCATGCGAAACACACGATTTCGATTGAAATTCGTGCGAAATAGCGACTTTAACCAAACGATTTATCTTCAAAATCATGCGATATGAACAATTTAACTTCAGATTCATGAGAAATACACGAATTAGCTTCAAATTCACACGAAACAAACGATTTAATTTCAATATCATGCGAAACACACGATTTCTATTCAAATTCGTGCAAAATAGCGATTTTAAACAAACGATTTAGCTTCAAATTCATGCGAAATGAACAATTTAGCTTCACATTCATGAGAAATACACGAATTAGCTTCAAATTCACACGAAACAAACGATTTAGCTTCAATATCATGCGAAACACACGATTTCGATTCAAATTCGTGCAAAATAACGATTTTAAACAAACGATTTAGCTTTAAATTCATGCGAAATGAACAATTTAGCTTCACATTCATGCGAACTACACGGATTAGCTTTAAATTCAAGCGAAACATACGATTTATCGTCAATATCATGCGAAACACATGATTTCGATTGAAATTCGTGCGAAATAGCGACTTTAACCAAACGATTTAGTTTCAAATTCATGCGAAATGAACAATTTAGCTTCAGATTCATGCGAAATACACGAATCAGCTTCAAATTCACGCGAAGCATACGATTTAGCTTCAATATCATGCGAAACACACCGATTTCGATCCAAATTCGTGCGAAATAGCGATTTTAGACAAACGATTTGGCTTCAAATTCATGCGATACGAACAATTTAACTTCAGATTCATGCGAACTACACGGATTAGCTTTAAATTCAAGCGAAACATACGATTTAACTTCAATATCATGCGAAACACACGATTTCGATCCAAATTCGTGCAAAATAACAATTTTAAACAATCGATTTAGCTTCAAATTTATGCGAAATGAACAATTTAGCTTCAGATTCATGCGAACTACACGGATTAGCATTAAATTAACGCGAAACATACGATTTAGCTTCAATATCATGCGAAACACACGATTTCGAATCAAATTCGTGCAAAATAGCGATTTTAAACAAACGATCTAGCTTCAAATTCTTGCGAAATGAACAATTTAGCTTCACATTCATGCGAAATACACGGATTAGCTTTAAGTTCACGCGAAACATACGATTTAGCTTCAATATCATGCGAAACACACGATTTCGATTCAAATTCGTGCGAAATAGCGACTTTAACCAAACGATTTAGCTTCAAATTCATGCGAAATGAACAATTTAGCTTCAGATTCATGCGAAATACACGAATCAGCTTCAAATTCACGCGAAACATACGATTTAGCTTCAATATCATGCGAAACACACGATTTCGATTCAAATTCGTGCAAAATAACGATTTTAAACAAACGATTTAGCTTTAAATTCATGCGAAATGAACAATTTAGCTTCACATTCATGCGAACTACACGGATTAGCTTTAAATTCACGCGAAACATACCATTTATCTTCAATATCATGCGAAACACACGATTTCGAATCAAATTCGTGCAAAATGGCGATTTTAAACAAACGATTTAGCTTCAAATTCATGCGAAATGAACAATTTAGCTTCACATTCATGCGAACTACACGGATTAGGTTCAAATCAACGCGAAACATACGATTTATCGTCAATATCATGCGAAACACACGATTTCGATTGAAATTCGTGCGAAATAGCGACTTTATCCAAACGATTTAGCTCAAATTCATGCGAAATGAACAATTTAGCTTCAGATTCATGCGAACTACACGGATTAGCTTTAAATTCAAGCGAAACATACGATTTATCGTCAATATCATGCGAAACACACGATTTCGAATCAATTTCGTGCAAAATAGCGATTTTAAACAAACGATTTTAGCTTCAAATTCATGCGAAATGAACAATTTAGCTTCACATTCATGCGAACTACACGGATTAGCTTTAAATTCACGCGAAACATACGATTTAGCTTCAATATCATGCGAAACACACGACTTCGATTCGAATTCGTGCAAAATAGCGATTTTAAACAAACGATTTGGTTTCAAAGTCAGGCGAAATGAACAATTTAGCTTCAGATTCTTGCGAACTACACGGATTAGCTTTAAATTCACGCGAAACATACGATTTAGCTTCAATATCATGCGAAACACACGATTTCGATTCAAATTCGTGCAAAATAGCGATTTTAAACAAACGATTTGGTTTCAAATTCATGCGAAATGAACAATTTTGCTTCAGATTAATGCGAAATACACGAATCAGCTTCAAATTCACGCGAAACATACGATTTAGCTTCAATATCATGGGAAAACACACGATTTCGATCCAAATTCGTGCGATATAGCGATTTTAAACAAACGATTTGGCTTCAAATTCATGCGATATGAACAATTTAGCTTCAGATTCATGCGAACTACACGGATTAGCTTTAAATTAACGCGAAACATACGATTTAGCTTCAATATCATGCGAAACACACGATTTCGAATCAAATTCGTGCAAAATAGCGATTTTAAACAAACGATCTAGCTTCAAATTCATGCGAAATGAACAATTTAGCTTCACATTCATGCGAACTACACGGATTAGCCTTTAAGTTCACGCGAAACATACGATTTAGCTTCAATATCATGCGAAACACACGATTTCGATTCAAATTCGTACGAAATAGTGACTTTAACCAAACGATTTAGCTTCAAAATTCATGCGAAATGAACAATTTAGCTTCACATTCATGCGAAATACACGGATTAGCTTTAAGTTCACGCGAAACATACGATTTAGCTTCAATATCATGCGAAACACACGATTTCGATTCAAATTCGTGCGAAATAGCGACTTTAACCAAACGATTTAGCTTCAAATTCATGCGAAATGAACAATTTAGCTTCAGATTCATGCGAAATACACGAATCAGCTTCAAATTCACGCGAAACATACGATTTAGCTTCAATATCATGCGAAACACACGATTTCGATTCAAATTCGTGCGAAATAGCGACTTTAACCAAACGATTTAGCTTTAAATTCATGCGAAATGAACAATTTAGCTTCAAATTCATGCGAAATGAACAATTTAGCTTCACATTCATGCGAACTACACGGATTAGGTTCAAATCAACGCGAAACATACGATTTATCGTCAATATCATGCGAAACACACGATTTCGATTGAAATTCGTGCGAAATAGCGACTTTATCCAAACGATTTAGCTTCAAATTCATGCGAAATGAACAATTTAGCTTCAGATTCATGCGAACTACACGGATTAGCTTTAAATTCAAGCGATACATACGATTTATCGTCAATATCATGCGAAACACACGATTTCGAATCAATTTCGTGCAAAATAGCGATTTTAAACAAACGATTTAGCTTCAAATTCATGCGAAATGAACAATTTAGCTTCACATTCATGCGAACTACACGGATTAGCTTTAAATTCACGCGAAAACATACGATTTAGCTTCAATATCATGCGAAACACACGACTTCGATTCGAATTCGTGCAAAATAGCGATTTTAAACAAACGATTTGGTTTCAAAGTCAGGCGAAATGAACAATTTAGCTTCAGATTCTTGCGAACTACACGGATTAGCTTTAAATTCACGCGAAACATACGATTTAGCTTCAATATCATGCGAAACACACGATTTCGATTCAAATTCGTGCAAAATAGCGATTTTAAACAAACGATTTGGTTTCAAATTCATGCGAAATGAACAATTTTGCTTCAGATTAATGCGAAATACACGAATCAGCTTCAAATTCACGCGAAACATACGATTTAGCTTCAATATCATGGGAAACACACGATTTCGATCCAAATTCGTGCGAAATAGCGATTTTAAACAAACGATTTGGCTTCAAATTCATGCGATATGAACAATTTAGCTTCAGATTCATGCGAACTACACGGATTAGCTTTAAATTAACGCGAAACATACGATTTAGCTTCAATATCATGCGAAACACACGATTTCGAATCAAATTCGTGCAAAATAGCGATTTTAAACAAACGATCTAGCTTCAAATTCATGCGAAATGAACAATTTAGCTTCACATTCATGCGAACTACACGGATTAGCTTTAAGTTCACGCGAAACATACGATTTAGCTTCAATATCATGCGAAACACACGATTTCGATTCAAATTCGTACGAAATAGTGACTTTAACCAAACGATTTAGCTTCAAATTCATGCGAAATGAACAATTTAGCTTCAGATTCATGCGAAATACACGAATCAGCTTCAAATTCACGCGAAACATACGATTTAGCTTCAATATCATGCGAAACACACGATTTCGATTCAAATTCGTGCAAAATAACGATTTTAAACAAACGATTTGGTTTTGTTACGTCCCGCGGCGCGTTAGTAGGAAAAAAAAATATAATTTCTCCGCGACCGCCGCGGATTCAAGACGCGTTGCAACTTTTCGTACACTTCAGCGCGGTACGTCTGACTCTAACGGGGATATCACGATGACGCGTGCCTACGGTATACAAATACGCGACTCACCAGTGTTGAACGCAATGCGGATGCTATAGATGGACTCGATCGTTCGTTGCCTGCGAAGTAGTTTCTGAAGGCGTTGTTGGATCGTAGAGGTTAACATGCACGTTCGCGTCGCGTAGGAAGAGTTCGGGTTAGGTATTGTTCAATGATTTCACTTAGTTAACTGGTAAAAGCTATATATATATTCTAAATAACTTGGTTACACTTAGTTCACTTAGATTATATTCTCTTAAGCTATGTTGGCTACTTGTAAACTATTGAGATATGGTACGCAGAGGTTGAATATACGCGGAGACTCCAAGAGAGACGTCGTTACTCTCTGGAGCGTGGAACTGAAGTGCTCGAGCTGTCCAAGCTTCCTCAGCGCGCCGATTCCGGCCGATGGAGGGGCAACGTCGGTGCGAGGGAGAGCGCGTCTACTGGCGGTGTTCTCTCTCTCTTGCTGAGCGCTGTGAGATTCGCTGGTGCTTGCAGTTTCCCATGGAGAACGGTTGGCTGCGAGCGTGTTGGAATTTGCTGAGCTTGCAGTTCTCAGTGCGAGCGGATGCATCGTGCGTTCTCTCTCGCTCCTGGGCATCGTGAGATTCGCTGACGTCTGCAGGATCCCATGGAGAACGGTTGGCTCCGAGCGTGTTGGAATTTGCTGAGCTTGCAGTCTTTGCGGAGTGAACGGATGCATCATTGGCGTATGCATCAATTTATATAATCGTGGATAGGCGCATGTATCAACTTATTCTAAATGTTTAATTATATAGTTTAGCAATATGACTTGTTATATATGAACGTGTATACGTGTTTCGAGTGTATGTGTATGTGTGTGTGCGCGCTTAAGATTTAGGGTGTTGTTCTGTGTTACAATTGTGTACTTATACTTATTGTACGCATTTATATTATATGTTCTTATTGGATAACGCAGTATGTCGGTCGGTCGACGTGTTTCGAATGTGTGTATGTATGCGTGTGTGTGTGCTTATGATTTATACTATTTTAGCGGTTGAATAAGGTATAGGCTGTAGGTTATAGTGTGTTTCACTAACTCTAGAAGCTTACCATCTATTCGCGCTTAGACGGATACAACATACATTCTACGCAATACGTCCTGAGGACGTAACACGCTATTTCGCACGAATTTCAATCGAAATCGTGTGTTTCGCATGATATTGAAGTTAAATCGTTTGTTTCGTGTGAATTTGAAGCTAATTCGTGTATTTCTCATGAATCTGAAGTTAAATTGTTCATATCGCATGAATTTGAAGCCAAATCGTTTGTTTAAAATCGCTATTTCGCACGAATTTGGATCGAAATTGTGTGTTTCGCATGATATTGAAGCTAAATCGTATGTTTCGCGTGAATTTGAAGCTGATTCGTTTATTTCGCATGAATCTGAAGCTAAATTGTTCATTTCGCATGAATTTGAAGCTAAATCGTTTGGTTAAAGTCGTTATTTCGCACGAATTTCAATCGAAATCGTGTCTTTCGCATGATATTGACGATAAATCGTATGTTTCGCGTTGATTTGAACCTAATCCGTGTAGTCCGCATGAATCTGAAGCTAAATTGTTCATTTCGCATGAATTTGAAGCTAAATCGTTTGTTTAAAATCGCTATTTTGCACGAATTTGATTCGAAATCGTGTGTTTTCGCATGATATTGACGATAAATCGTATGTTTCGCTTGAATTTAAAGCTAATCCGTGTAGTTCGCATGAATCTGAAGATAAATTGTTCATTTCGCATGAATTTGAAGCTAAATCGTTTGTTTAAAATCGCTATTTTGCACGAATTTGATTCGAAATCGTGTGTTTTTGCATGATATTGAATCTAAATCGTATGTTTCGCGTGAATGTGAAGCTGATTCGTGTATTTCGCATGAATCTGAAGCTAAATTGTTCATTTCGCATAAATTTGAAGCTAAATCGTTTGTTTAAAATCGTTATTTTGCACGAATTTGAATCGAAATCGTGTGTTTCGCATGATATTGTTACGTCCTCAGGACGTATTGCGTAGAATGTAAGTTGTATCCGTCTAAGCGCGAATAGATGGTAAGCTACTA
This sequence comes from Megalopta genalis, assembly GCF_051020955.1. Lineage (NCBI taxonomy): Eukaryota > Metazoa > Arthropoda > Insecta > Hymenoptera > Halictidae > Megalopta > Megalopta genalis. The sequence goes on from NW_027477939.1 coordinate 18,811, forward strand.
GAGTTAGTCAAACACACTATAACCTACAGCCTATACCTTATTCAACCACTAAAATAGTATAAATCATAAGCACACACACACGCATACATACACACATTCGAAACACGTCGACCGACCGACATACTGCGTTAACCAATAAGAACATATAATATAAATGCGTACAATAAGTATAAGTACACAATTGTAACACAGAACAACACCCTAAATCTTAAGCGTGCACACACACATACACATACACTCGAAACACGTATACACGTTCATATATAACAAGTCATATTGCTAAACTATATAATTAAACATTTAGAATAAGTTGATACATGCGCCTATGCACGATTATATAAATTGATGCATACGCCAAATGATGCATCCGTTCACTCCGCAATGACTGCAAGCTCAGCAAATTCCAACACGCTCGCAGCCAACCGTTCTCCATGGGATCCTGCAGACGTCAGCGAATCTCACGATGCCCAGGAGCGAGTGTCACGTCCCACGCGAGAAAAGAACACGAAGTGTCGACCCGCGAAAAGGACTAGACTCTTTTGTCAAGTTTTGATCCACGCGTTGCCTGCGTCCGCGTCTGATCGGGAACTCGCGTACAATTTGAATAGGCGTGCAATATGTGAAAGGACTCACCGTTCGGAGAGAATTGGCTTGGTTGGTACAATGTTCGATACAGTGGCTGCTGCTGCGACTGCACGGCGATGATCGGCAGGAACTGGGCTGCTCGATTCGGGCAGATTGGCAGGAACTGGCTGTTCTGCTGCTACGGTCGTCAGGAATTGGCTGCTCCGTTGCTTGGATCGTCAGGAAGCGGCTGCTCGTTGCTTTTATTCACTGACTTTAGGTTTAATAAAGCTTTGACTCGAGAATAATGTTAATTAAAATATATGTATATATTCTTTAAACTTCTTGAATACAATAACTAATTAAACTAACGCGGTTTTAATATTACTTATATAGATCTAGAAGGTGACTCGCTTGACTTAATGGAATTAGAATTAAAACGGAACTCGGCGAAATAGTAACAATGAATTTGTAAGGAGAGAGACGAGCTGAGTTAGCAAAGTACGTTTGGTAAAGTCAAGTGCTGGAACGCGAGTGAGTAGTCGAGGAGCGCTCTGAGGCTCCTTCGGCGACTGTGGATGCTGCGAGAAGTGGGGGTGCGCTGGAGTGGGGCGCAGTGTGCTCCGCAGCGCACGCGGTGGTTTGGTGAACATGTTAGTGGTGTGATGAAGTGTGTGAATAACGTTGGTAACGTCGCGGCTGTCGGTAACGTAATCGGCGACACAGCGGCTGTCGGTAACATATCGGCGACAGGACGGCTGTCGGTAACGTATCGGCGACAGAGCGGCTATCGGTAACGTATCGGCGACAGAACGGCTGTCGGTAACGTATCGGCGACAGAGCGGCTGTCGGTAACATATCGGCGACAGAACAGCTGTCGGTGACATATTGGCGACAAGGTGGCTGTCGGTAACATATCGGCGACAGAACGGCTGTCGGTAACATATCGGTGACAGGGCGACTGTCGGTAACATATCGGTGACAGGGGCGACTGTCGGTAACATATCGGCGACAAAATGGCTGTCGGTAACATATCGGCGACAAGGCGGCTGTCGGTAATATATCGGCGACAGGGCGGCTGTCGGTAACACATCGGCGACGGGGCGGCTGTCGGTAACATATGTAGTGTGTTCGAGTTAAGTGTGTATAGATTAATTAAGTGTATGAATGTGTTATAGATATAGGGTTTCCTTATTCTACGTGATTATGTAGTAACTTAGCCTACGCAATACGTCGGGAGTCGACCGACGTAACACATTTCGCATAAATTTGAAGCTAAATCGTTTGTTTAAAATCGTTATTTTGCTCGAATTTGAATCGAAATCGTGTGTTTCGCATGATATTGAAGTTAAATCGTTTGTTTCGTGTGAATTTGAAGCTAATTCGTGTATTTCTCATGAATCTGAAGTTAAATTGTTCATATCGCATGAATTTGAAGCCAAATCGTTTGTTTAAAATCGCTATTTCTCACGAATTTTTATCGAAATCGTGTGTTTCGCATGATATTGAATCTAAATCGTATGTTTCGCGTGAATTTAAAGCTAATCCGTGTAGTTCGCATGAATCTGAAGCTAAATTGTTCATTTCGCATGTATTTGAAGCTAAACCATTTGTTTCGCATGGATTTGAAGCTAAGCCTTCTACTTCGCATTAATTGGAAGCTAAATCACTTGTTTTGCATGGATTTGAAGCTAAACCTTCTACATCGCATTCATTTGAAGCTAAATCATGTGTTTCGCGTGGATTTGAAGGTAACTCGTTTGTTTCGCATGCAGTTGGAGCTATACCACCTATATCCCAAGTGTTTGAAGCTCAACCATTTGTTTCGCATGGATTTGATGCTAAACCTTCTACATCGCATTGATTTGAAGCTAAATCATGTGTATCCCATGTATTTGAAGCTAACTCGTTTGTTTCGCATGCAGTTGTAGCTAAATAGTGTATATCACAAGTATTTGTAGCTAAACCATTTGTTTCGCATGGATTTCAAGCTAAGCCTTCTACTTCGCATTGATTTGAAGCTAAATCATTTGTTTCGCATGGATTTGAAGCTAAACCTTCTACATCGCATTGACTTTAAGCTAAATCATGTGTTTCGCATGGATTTGAAGCTAACTCGTTTGTTTCGCATGCAGTTGAATCTACATCACTTATATCGCAAGTATTTGAAGCTAAATCATGTGTATCGCGTGGATTTTGAAGCTAACTCGTTCGATTCGCCTGCATATGGAGCTATATCATTTATATCGCAAGTATATGAAGCTAAATCATATGTGTCGCATGGATTTGAAGTTAAGCCTTCTACATCGCATTAATTGGAAGCTAAATCACGAGTTTTGCATGGATTTGAAGCTGAACCTTCTACATCGCATTGATTTGCAAATGAATCATGTGTTACGCATGGCTTTGAAGCTAACTCGTTCGTTTCGCCTGTATTTGAATCTATATCACTTATATCGCAAGTATTTGAAGCTAAATCATATGTGTCGCATGGATTTGAAGCTGAACCTTCTACATCGCATTGATTTGAAGCTAAATCTTGTAAATCGCATGGATTTGAAGCTAAACCTTCTACATCGCATTGATTTGAAGCTAAATCATGTGTTTCGCATGGATTTGAAGCTAACTCGTTTGTTTCGCATGCAGTTGTAGCTAAATAATGAATATCACAAGTATTTGTAGCTAAACCATTTGTTTCGCATGGATTTGAAGCTTATCCTTCTACATCGCATTGATTTGAAGCTAAATCATGTGTATCCCATGTATTTGAATCTAACTCGTTTGTTTCGCATGCAGTTGTAGCTGAATAATGTATATCACAAGTATTTGTAGCTAAACCATTTGTTTCGCATGGATTTGCAGCTAAGCCTTGTACTTCGCATTGATTTGAAGCTAAATCATTTGTTTCGCACAGAACTGAAGCTACCTCGTTTGTCACTCCTGCTTTTGAAGCTATATCACTTATATCGCAAGTATTTGAAGCTAAATCATATGTGTCGCATGGATTCGAAGCTGAACCTTCTACATCGAATTGATTTGAAGCTAAATCTTGAGTATCGCATGGATTTGAAGCTAAACCTTCTACATCGCATTGATTTGAAGCTAAATCATGTGTTTCGCATGGATTTGCAGCTAACTTGTTTGGTCCCATGCAGTTGTAGCTAAATAATGTATATCACAAGTATTTGTAGCTAAACCATTTGTTTCGCATGGATTTGAAGCTAAGCCTTCTTCATCGCATTGATTTGAAGCTAAATCATTTGTTTCGCATGGATTTGAAGCTAAATCATGTGTTTCGCTTGGACTCGAAGATAACTCTCTTGTTTCGCCTGCATTTGAAGCTCTACCATTTATACTGCAAGTATTTGAAGCTAAATCATTCGTTTCGCATGGATTTGAAGCTAAGCCTTCTATTTCGCATTCTTTTGCATCTAAATCATGTGTTTCGCATGGATTTGAAGCCAACTCGTTTGTTACGCATGGATTTGAAGCTAAGCCTTCTACTTCGCATTGATTTGAAGCTAAATCATGTGTTTCGCATGGTTTTTGCAGCAAACTCGTTTGATTCGTCTGCATTTGAAGCTATATCACTTATATCGCAAGTATCTGATTCTAAATCGTTTGTTTTGCAGGGATTTGAAGCTAAACCTCCTAAGTCGCATTGATTTGCAGCTACATCATGTGTGTCGCACGGATTTGAAGCTAACTCTTTTGATTCGCCTGCATTTGAAGCTATATCACTTATATCGCAAGTATTTGAAAATAAATCATTTGTTTCGCATGGATTTGAAACTAACTCGATTGTTTCTTCTGCATTTGAAGCTATATCATAAATATCGAGAGTATTTGAAGCTAAATCATTTGTTTCGCTCAGATTCGAAGCTAAACCTTCTACATCGCATTGATTTGAAGCTAAATCATCTGTTTCGCTTGTATTTGAAGCTAACTCATTTGTCTCTCCTGCATTTGAAGCTGTATCACTTATATCGCAAGTATTTGAATGTAAATCAGTTGTGTCGCATGGATTTGAAGATAAGCCTTCTACTTCGCATTGCTTTGAAGCTAAATCATTTGTTTCGCATGGATTTGAAGCTAAGACATCTAGTTCGCATTGATTTGAAGCTAAATCATGAGTTTCGCATTGATTTGAAGCTAAATCATGAGTTTCGCATTGATTTGAAGCTAAATCATGAGTTTCGCATGGATTTGAAGCAAACTCGTTTGTTACGTCTGCAGTTGAATCTATATCACTTATATCACAAGTATTTGAAGCTAAATCAATTGTTCCGCATGGATTTGCAGCTAAACCTTCTACATAGCATTGATTGGAAGCTTAATCATGTGTTTTGCATAGATTTGAAGCTAAGCCTTCTACATCGCATTGATTTGAAGCTAAATCATGTGTTTCGCGTGGATTTGAAGGTAACTCGTTTGTTTCGCATGCAGTTGAAGCTAAATCATGTCTTTCACAAGTATTTGAAGATGAACCATTTGAATCGCATGGCTTTGAACCTGAGCCTTCTACTTCGCACTGATTTGCACCTCACTATTGTGTTTCGCATGGATCTGAAGCTAACTCGTTCGATTCGCCTGCATTTGAAACTATATCACTTATATCGCAAGTATTTGAAGCTAATTCATGTGTTTCGCTTGGATTTGAAGCTAAACCTTGTACATCGCATTGATTTGAAGCTAAATTATGTGTTTCGCTTGGATTTGAATGTAACTCATTTGTTTTGCATGCAGTTGAAGCTATATCACCTATATACCAAGTGTTGGAAGCTCAATCATTTGTTTCGCATGGATTTGAAGCTAAACCTGCTACTTCGCATTGATTTGAAGCTAAATCATGTGTTTCGCGTGGATTCGGAGCTAACGCGTTTGCTTCGAATGCAGTTGGAGCTAAATCATGTATATCGCAAGTATTTGATGCTAAACCATTTGTATCGCATGGATTTGAAGCTCTGCATTCTACTTCGCATTGATTTGTCGCTCAATATTGTGTTTCGAATGGATTTGAAGATAACTCGTTTGTTTCGCATGCAGTTGAAACTAAATCATGTATATCACAAGTATTTGCAGCTAAACAATTGATTCGCATGGATTTGAACCTGAGCCTTCTACTTCGCATTGATTGGATCCTAAATCACGTGTTTTGCATGGATTTGAAGCTAAGCCTTCTACATCGCATTGATTTGCAGCTGAATCATGTGTTTCGCATGGATTTGAAGCTAACTCGTTCGTTTCACCTGCATTTGAAACTATATCACTTATATCGCAAGTATTTGAAGCTAAATCATGTGTTTCGCTTGAATTTGAAGCTAAGCCTTCTACATCGCATTGATTTGAAGCTAAATTATGTGTTTCGCGTGGATTTGAAGGTAACTCGTTGTTTCGCATGCAGTTGAAGCTAAATCATGCATTTCACAAGAATTTGAAGCCGAGCCATTAGATTCGCATGGATTTGAAGCTAAGCCTTCTACTTCGCACTGATTTGAAGTTAAATCATGTGTTTCGCGTGGATTTGGAGCTAACTCGTTTGCTTCGCATGCAGTTGAAACTAAATCATGTATATCACAAGTATTTGCAGCTAAACAATTGATTCGCATGGATTTGAAGCTAAGCCTTCTACTTGGCATTGAATTGAAGCTAAATCGTCTGTTTTGCATGGATTTGAAGCTAACTCGTTTGTTTCTCCTGTATTTGAAGCTATATCACTTATATCGCAAGTATCTCATGCTAAATCATTTGTTTCGCATGGATTTGAAGCCAAACATTCTACATAGCATTGATTTGAAGCTAAACCTTCTACATCGTATTTATTTGAAGCTAAATCATGTGTTTCGACTGGATTTGAAGCTAACTCGTTCGTTGCGCATGCAGTTAAATCTAAATAACGTATATCACAATTATTTGTAGCTACACCATTTGTTTCGCATGGATTTGAAGCTAAACCTTCTACATAGCATTGATTTGAAGCTAAACCTTCTACATCTTATTGATTTGAACCTAAATCATTTGATTCGCATGGATTTGAAGCTAATCCTTCTACTTCGCATTGATTTGAATCTAAATCATGCGTATCGCATGGATTTTCAAGCTAACTCGTTTGATTCGTCTGCATTTGAAGCTATATCGCTTATATCCCAAGTATTTGAAGCTAAATCTTTAGTTTCGCATGGATTTGAAGCTAAGCCTTCTACTTCGATCTGATTTGAAGCTAAATCATGTGTTTCGCTTGGATTTGAAGCTAAGCCTTCTACTTCATATTGAGTTGAAGCTTAATCATGTATTCTGCATGGATTTGAAGCTAACTCGTTTGTTTCCCCTGCATTTGAAGCTATATCAATTATATCGCAAGTATCTGATGCTAAATCATATGTTTCGCATGGATTTGAAGCTAAACCTTCCAGGTCGCTTTGATTTGAAGCTAAATCTAGAGTTTTTTATGGATTTGAAGCATACTCGATTGTTCCCCCTGCATTTGAAGCTATATCGCTTATACCGCAAGTGTCTGAAGCTAAATCGATTATTTCTCATGTATTTGAAGCTAAGCCTTCTAATTCGCATTGTTTTGAAGATAAATCATGTGTTTCGCTTGGATTTGAAGCTAACTCTTCTGTTTCGCCTGCATTTGAAGCTATATCACTTATATTGCAAGTAATTGAAGCTAAATCATTTGTTTCGCATGGATTTGAAGCCAAATCGTGTGTTTAAAATCGCTATTTGGCTCGAATTTAAATCGAAATCGTGTGTTTCGCATGATATTGAAGCTAAATCGTATGTTTCGCGATGATTTAAAGCTAATCCGTGTATTTCGCATGAATATGAAGCTAAATTGTTCATTTCGCATGAATTTGAAGCAAAATCGTTTGGTTAAAATCGCTATTTCGCTCGACTTTAAATCGAAATCGTGTGTTCCGCATGATATTGAAGCTAAATCGTATGTTTCGCGTGAATTTAAAGCTAATCCGTGTAGTTCGCATGAATCTGAAGCTAAATTGTTCATTTCGCAAGAATTTGAAGCTAAATCGTTTGTTTAAAATCGCTATTTTGCACGAATTTGATTCGAAATCGTGTGTTTCGCATGATATTGAAGCTAAATCGTATGTTTCGCGTTGATATAAACCTAATCCGTGTAGTTCGCATGAATCTGAAGCTAAATTGTTCATTTCGCCTAAATTTGAAACCAAATCGTTTTTTTGAAATCGCTATTTTGCACGAATTTGAATCGAAATCGTGTGTTTCGCATGATATTGAAGCTAAATCGTATGTTTCGCGAGAATTTAAAGCTAATCCGTGTAGTTCGCATGAATCTGAAGCTAAATTGATCATTTCGCATGAACTTGAAGCCAAATCGTTTGTTTAAAATCGCTATTTCGCACGAATTTCAATCGAAATCGTGTGTTTCGCATGATATTGACGATAAATCGTATGTTTCGCGTTGATTTAAAGCTAATCCGTTCATTTCGCATTAATCTGAAGCTAAATTGTTCATCTCGCATGAATTTGAAGCTAAATCGTTTGTTTAAAATCGCTATTTTGCACGAATTTGATTCGAAATCGTGTGTTTCGCATGATATTGAAGCTAAATCGTATGTTTCGCGTTGATTTAAATCTAATTCGTGTATTTCCCATGAATCTGAAGCTAAATTGTTCATTTCGCATGAATTTGAAAACAAATCGTGTGTTCAAAATCGCTATTTTGCACGAATTTGATTCGAAATCGTGTGTTTCGCATGATATTGAAGCTAAATCGTATGTTTCGCGTTGATATAAACCTAATCCGTGTAGTTCGCATGAATCTGAAGCTAAATTGTTCATTTCGCCTAAATTTGAAACCAAATCGTTTTTTTGAAATCGCTATTTTGCACGAATTTGAATCGAAATCGTGTGTTTCGCATGATATTGAAGCTAAATCGTATGTTTCGCGAGAATTTAAAGCTAATCCGTGTAGTTCGCATGAATCTGAAGCTAAATTGATCATTTCGCATGAACTTGAAGCCAAATCGTTTGTTTAAAATCGCTATTTCGCACGAATTTCAATCGAAATCGTGTGTTTCGCATGATATTGACGATAAATCGTATGTTTCGCGTTGATTTAAAGCTAATCCGTTCATTTCGCATTAATCTGAAGCTAAATTGTTCATCTCGCATGAATTTGAAGCTAAATCGTTTGTTTAAAATCGCTATTTTGCACGAATTTGATTCGAAATCGTGTGTTTCGCATGATATTGAAGCTAAATCGTATGTTTCGCGTTGATTTAAATCTAATTCGTGTATTTCCCATGAATCTGAAGCTAAATTGTTCATTTCGCATGAATTTGAAACCAAATCGTGTGTTCAAAATCGCTATTTCGCTCGAATTTAAATCGAAATCGTGTGTTTCGCATGATATTGAAGCTAAATCGTATGTTTCGCGATGATTTAAAGCTAATCCGTGTATTTCGCATGAATCTGAAGCTAAATTGTCCATTTCGCATGAATTTGAACCTAAATCGTTTGTTTAAAATCGCTATTTCGCACGAATTTGAAGCGAAATCGTGTGTTTCGCATGATATTGACGATAAATCGTATGTTTCGCGTTGATTTAAAGCTAATCCGTGCATTTCGCATGAATCTGAAGCTATATTGTTCATTTCGCATGAATTTGAAGCAAAATCGTGTGTATCGCATGATATTGATACTAAATCGTATGTTTCGCGTTGGTTTAAAGCTAATTCGTGCATTTCGCATGAATCTGGAGCTAAATTGTTCATTTCGCATGAACTTGAAGCTAAATCGTTTGTTTAAAATCGCTATTTCGCACGAATTTCAATCGAAATCGTTTGTTTCGCATGATATTGAAGCTAAATCGTATGTTTCGCGTTGATTTAAAGCTAATTCGTGTACTACGCATGAATGTGAATTTAAATTTTTCATATCGCATGAATTTGAAGCCAAATCGTGTGTTCAAAATCGCTATTTCGCTCGAATTTAAATCCAAATCGTGTGTTTCCCATGATATTGAAGCTAAATCGTATGCTTCGCGTGAATTTAAAGCTAATCCGTGTAGTTCGCATGAATCTGAAGCTAAATTGTTCATTTGGCATGAATTTGAAGCCAAATTGTTTGTTTAAAATCGTTATTTCGCACGAATTTCAATCGAAATCGTTTGTTTCGCATGATATTGAAGCTAAATCGTATGTTTCGCGTTGATTTAAAGCTAATTCGCGTATTTCGCATGAATGTGAATTTAAATTTTTCATATCGCATGAATTTGAAGCCAAATCGTGTGTTCAAAATCGCTATTTCGCTCGAATTTCAATCGAAATCGTGTGTTTCGCATGATATTGAAGCTAAATCGTATGTTTCGCGTTGATTTAAACCTAATCCGTGTAGTTCGCATGAATCTGAAGCTAAATTGTTCATATCGCCTGAATTTGAAACCAAATCGTGTGTTCAAAATCGCTATTTCGCTCGAATTTAAATCGAAATCGTGTGTTTCGCTTGATATTGAAGCTAAATCGTAAGTTTCGCGTTGATTTAAATTTAATCCGTGTAGTTCGCATGAATCTGAAGCTAAATTGTTCATTTCGCCTGAATTTGAAACCAAATCGTTTGTTTAATATCGCTATTTAGCACGAATTTCAATCGAAATCGTGTGTTTCGCATGATATTGAAGCTAAATCGTATGTTTCGCGTTGATTTAAACCTAATCCGTGTAGTTCGCATGAATCTGAAGCTAAATTGTTCATTTCGCCTGAATTTGAAACCAAATCGTGTGTTCAAAATCGCTATTTCGCACGAATTTAAATCGAAATCGTGTGTTTCGCTTGATATTGAAGCTAAATCGTAAGTTTCGCGTTGATTTAAACCTAATCCGTGTAGTTCGCATGAATCTGAAGCTAAATTGTTCATTTCGCCTGAATTTGAAACCAAATCGTTTGTTTAAAATCGCTATTTTGCACGAATTTGAATAGAAATCGTGTGTTTCGCATGATATTGAAGCTAAATCGTATGTTCGCGTGAATTTAAAGCTAATCCGCGTTGTTCGCATGAATCTGAAGCAAAATTGTTCATTTCGCATAAATTTGAAGCTAAATCGTTTGTTTAAAATCGTTATTTTGCACGAATATGAATCGAGATCGTGTGTTTCGCATGATATTGAAGTTAAATCGTTTGTTTCGTCTGAATTTGAAGTTAATTCGTGTATTTCTCATGAATCCGAAGTTAAATTGTTCATATCGCATGAATTTGAAGCCAAATTGTTTGTTTAAAATCGCTATTTCGCACGAATTTGGATCGCAATCGTGTGTTTCGCATGATATTGACGATTAATCGTATGTTTCGCGTTGATTTAAAGCTAATGCGTGTATTTCGCATGAATCTGAAGCTAAATTGTTCATTTGGCATGATTTTGAAGCCAAATTGTTTGTTTAAAATCGTTATTTCGCACGAATTTCAATCGAAATCGTTTGTTTCGCATGATATTGAAGCTAAATCGTATGTTTCGCGTTGATTTAAAGCTAATTCGTGTATTTCGCATGAATGTGAATTTAAATTTTTCATATCGCATGAATTTGAAGCCAAATCGTGTGTTCAAAATCGCTATTTCGCTCGAATTTAAATCGAAATCGTGTGTTTCGCATGATATTGAAGCTAAATCGTATGCTTCGCGTGAATTTAAAGCTAATCCGTGTAGTTCGCATGAATCAGAAGCTAAATTGTTCATTTCGCATGTATTTGAAGCTAAATCGTTTGTTTAAAATCGCTATTTTGCACGAATTTGATTCGAAATCGTGTGTTTCGCATGATATTGAAGCTAAATCGTATGTTTCGCGTTGATTTAAAGCTAATCCGTGTATTTCGCATGAATCTGAAGCTAAATTGTTCATTTGGCATGAATTTGAAGCCAAATCGTTTGTTTAAAATCGCTATTTCGCACGAATTTCAATCGAAATCGTGTGTTTCACATGATATTGACGATAAATCGTATGTTTCGCGTTGATTTATAGCTAATACGTGTATTTCGCATGAATCTGAAGCTAAATTGTGCATTTGGCATGAATTTGAAGCCAAATCGTTTGTTTAAAATCGCTATTTCGCACGAATTTTAATCGAAATCGTGTGTTTCGCATGATATTGAAGCTAAATCGTATGTTTCGCGTGAATTTGAAGCTGATTCGTGTATTTCGCATGAATGTGAATTTAAATTGTTCATATCGCATGAATTTGAAGCTAAATCGTTTGTTCAAAATCGCAATTTCGCTCGAATTTAAATCGAAATCGTGTGTTTCGCTTGATATTGAAGCTAAATCGTATGGTTCGCGTTGATTTAAACCTAATCCGTGCAGTTCGCATGAATCTGAAGCTAAATTGTTCATTTCGCCTGAATTTGAAACCAAATCGTGTGTTCAAAATCGCTATTTCGCTCGAATTTAATTCGAAATCGTGTGTTTCGCTTGATATTGAAGCTAAATCGTAAGTTTCGCGTTGATTTAAACCTAATCCGAGTAGTTCGCATGAATCTGAAGCTAAATTGTTCATTTCGCCTGAATTTGAAACCAAATCGTTTGTTTAAAATCGCTATTTTGCACGAATTTGATTCGAAATCGTGTGTTTCGCATGATATTGAAGCTAAATCGTATGTTTCGCGTTGATCTAAAGCTAATCCGTGTATTTCCCATGAATCTGAAGCTAAATTGTTCATTTCGCATGAATTTGAAGCCAAATCGTGTGTTTAAAATCGCTATTTGGCTCGAATTTAAATCGAAATCGTGTGTTTCGCATGATATTGAAGCTAAATCGTATGTTTCGCGATGATTTAAAGCTAATCCGTGTATTTCGCATGAATATGAACTAAATTGTTCATTTCGCATGAATTTGAAGCAAAATCGTTTGGTTAAAGTCGATATTTCGCACGAATTTCAATCGAAATCGTGTGTTTCGCATGATATTGACGATAAATCGTATGTTTCGCGTTGATTTAAAGCTAATCCGTGTATTTCGCATGTATCTGAAGCTAAATTGTTCATTTGGCATGAATTTGAAGCCAAATCGTTTGTTTAAAATCGCTATTTCGCACGAATTTCAATCGAAATCGTGTGTTTCACATGATATTGACGATAAATCGTATGTTTCGCGTTGATTTAAAGCTAATACGTGTATTTCGCATGAATCTGAAGCTAAATTGTTCATTTGGCATGAATTTGAAGCCAAATCGTTTGTTTAAAATCGCTATTTCGCACAAATTTTAATCGAAATCGTGTGTTTCGCATGATATTGAAGCTAAATCGTATGTTTCGCGTGAATTTGAAGCTGACTCGTGTATTTCGCATGAATCTGAAGTTAAATTGTTCATATCGCATGAATTTGAAGCTAAATCATTTGTTTAAAATCGCTATTTCGCTCGAATTTAAATCGAAATCCTGTGTTTCGCATGATATTGAAGCTAAATCGTAAGTTTCGCGTTGATTTAAACCTAATCCGTGTAGTTCGCATGAATCTGAAGCTAAATTGTTCATTTCGCCTGAATTTGAAACCAAATCGTTTGTTTAAAATCGTTATTTTGCACGAATTTGAGTCGAAATCGTGTGTTTCGCATGATATTGAAGTTAAATCGTTTGTTTCGTCTGAATTTGAAGTTAATTCGTGTATTTCTCATGAATCTGAAGTTAAATTGTTCATATCGCATGAATTTGAAGCCAAATCGTGTGTTTAAAATCGCTATTTCGCTCGAATTTAAATCGAAATCGTGTGTTTCGCATGATATTGAAGCTAAATCGTATGTTTCGCGTGAATTTGAAGCTAATCCGTGTATTTCGCATGAATATGAACTAAATTGTTCATTTCACATGAATTTGAAGCAAAATCGTTTGGTTAAAGTCGCTATTTCGCACGAATTTCAATCGAAATCGTGTGTTTCGCATGACATTGACGATAAATCGTATGTTTCGCGTTGATTCAAAGCTAATACGTGTATTTCGCATGAATCTGAAGCTAAATTGTTCATTTGGCATGAATTTGAAGCCAAATCGTTTGTTTAAAATCGCTATTTCGCACGAATTTTAATCGAAATCGTGTGTTTCGCATGATATTGAAGCTAAATCGTATGTTTCGCGTGAATTTGAAGCTGATTCGTGTATTTCGCATGAATCTGAAGTTAAATTGTTCATATGGCATGAATTTGAAGCTAAATCGTTTGTTTAAAATCGCTATTTCGCTCGAATTTAAATCGAAATCGTGTGTTTCGCATGATATTGAAGCTAAATCGTAAGTTTCGCGTTGATTGAAACCTAATCCGTGTAGTTCGCATTAATCTGAAGCTAAATTGTTCATTTCGCCTGAATTTGAAACCAAATCGTTTGTTTAAAATCGTTATTTTGCACGAATTTGAGTCGAAATCGTGTGTTTCGCATGATGTTGAAGTTAAATCGTTTGTTTCGTCTGAATTTGAAGTTAATTCGTGTATTTCTCATGAATCTGAAGTTAAATTGTTCATATCGCATGAATTTGAAGCTAAATCGTTTGTTTAAAATCGCTATTTCGCACGAATTTCAATCGAAATCGTGTGTTTCGCATGATATTGACTTTAAATCGTATGTTTCGCGTTGATTTAAAGCTAATCCGTGTATTCCGCATGAATCTGAAGCTAAATTGTTCATATCGCATGAATTTGAAGCCAAATCGTGTGTTCAAAATCGCTATTTCGCTCGAATTTGAATCGAAATCGTGTGTTTCGCATGATATTGAAGCCAAATCGTATGTTTCGCGTGAATTTAAAGCTAATCCGTGTACTTCGCATGAATCTGAAGCTATATTGTTCATTTCGCATGAATTTGAAGCTAAACCGTTTGTTTAAAATCGCCATGATGCACGAATTTGAATCGATATCGTGTGTTTCGCATGATATTGAAGCTCAATAGTATGTTTCGCGTGAATTTAAATCTAATCCGTGTAGTTCGCATGAATCTGAAGTTAAATTGTTCATATCGCATGAATTTGAACCTAAATCGTTTGTTTAAAATCGTTATTTCGCACGAATTTCAATCGAAATCGTTTGTTTCGCATGATATTGAAGCTAAATCGTATGTTTCGCGTTGATTTAAAGCTAATTCGTGTATTTCGCATGAATGTGAATTTAAATTTTTCATATCGCATGAATTTGAAGCCAAATCGTGTGTTCAAAATCGCTATTTCGCGCGAATTTAAATCGAAATCGTGTGTTTCGCATGATATTGAAGCTAAATCGTATGCTTCGCGTGAATTTAAAGCTAATCCGTGTAGTTCGCATGAATCAGAAGCTAAATTGTTCATTTCGCATGTATTTGAAGCTAAATCGTTTGTTTAAAATCGCTATTTTGCACGAATTTGATTCGAAATCGTGTGTTTCGCATGATATTGAAGCTAAATCGTATGTTTCGCGTCGATTTAAACCTAATCCGTGTAGTTCGCATGAATCTGAAGCTAAATTGTTCATTTCGCCTGAATTTGAAACCAAATCGTTTGTTTAAAATCGCTATTTTGCACGAATTTGAATCGAAATCGTGTGTTTCGCATGATATTGAAGCTAAATCGTATGTTTCGCGTGAATTTAAAGCTAATCCGTGTACTTCGCATGAATCTGAAGCTAAATTGTTCATTTCGCATGAATTTGAAATTAAACCGTTTGTTTAAAATCGCTATGATGCACGAATTTGAATCGAAATCGTGTGTTTCGCATGATATTGAAGCTAAATCGTATGTTTCGCGTGAATTTAAAGCTAATCCGTGTAGTTCGCATGAATCTGAAGCTAAATTGTTCATTTCGCATGAATTTGAAGCCAAATCGTGTGTTTAAAATCGCTATTTGGCTCGAATTTAAATCGAAATTGTGTGTTTCGCATGATATTGAAGTTAAATCGTATGTTTCGCGATGATTTAAAGCTAATCCGTGTATTTCGCATGAATATGAACTAAATTGTTCATTTCGCATGAATTTGAAGCAAAATCGTTTGGTTAAAGTCGCTATTTCGCACGAATTTCAATCGAAATCGTGTGTTTCGCATGATATTGACGATAAATCGTATGTTTCGCGTTGATTTAAAGCTAATACGTGTATTTAGCATGAATCTGAAGCTAAATTGTTCATTTGGCATGAATTTGAAACCAAATCGTTTGTTTAAAATCGTTATTTTGCACGAATTTGAGTCGAAATCGTGTGTTTCGCATGATGTTGAAGTTAAATCGTTTGTTTCGTCTGAATTTGAAGTTAATTCGTGTATTTCTCATGAATCTGAAGTTAAATTGTTCATATCGCATGAATTTGAAGCTAAATCGTTTGTTTAAAATCGCTATTTCGCACGAATTTCAATCGAAATCGTGTGTTTCGCATGATATTGTCTTTAAATCGTATGTTTCGCGTTGATTTAAAGCTAATCCGTATATTTCGCATGAATCTGAAGCTAAATTGTTCATATCGCATGAATTTGAAGCCAAATCGTGTGTTCAAAATCGCTATTTCGCTCGAATTTGGATCGAAATCGTGTGTTTCGCATGATATTGAAGCTAAGTCGTATGTTTCGCGTGAATTTGAAGCTGATTCGTGTATTTCGCATGAATCTGAAGCTAAATTGTTCATTTCGCATGAATTTGAAGCTAAATCGTTTGGTTAAAGTCGCTATTTCGCACGAATTTCAATCGAAATCGTGTGTTTCGCATGATATTGAAGCTAAATCGTATGCTTCGCGTGAATTTAAAGCTAATCCGTGTAGTTCGCATGAATCAGAAGCTAAATTGTTCATTTCGCATGTATTTGAAGCTAAATCGTTTGTTTAAAATCGCTATTTTGCACGAATTTGATTCGAAATCGTGTGTTTCGCATGATATTGAAGCTAAATCGTATGTTTCGCGTTGATTTAAAGCTAATCCGTGTATTTCCCATGAATCTGAAGCTAGATTGTTCATTTCGCATGAATTTGAAGCCAAATCGTGTGTTTTAAAATCGCTATTTGGCTCGAATTTAAATCGAAATCGTGTGTTTCGCATGATATTGAAGCTAAATCGTATGTTTCGCGATGATTTAAAGCTAATCCGTGTATTTCGCATGAATCTGAAGCTAAATTGTTCATTTCGCATGAGTTTGAAGCAAAATCGTTTGGTTAAATTCGCTATTTCGCACGAATTTCAATCGAAATCGTGTGTTTCGCATGATATTGACGATAAATCGTATGTTTCGCGTTGATTTAAAGCTAATCCGTGTATTTCGCATGAATCTGAAGCTAAATTGTTCATTTGGCATGAATTTGAAGCCAAATCGTTTGTTTAAAATCGCTATTTCGCACGAATTTCAATCGAAATCTTGTGTTTCACATGATATTGACGATAAATCGTATGTTTCGCGTTGATTTATAGCTAATACGTGTATTTCGCATGAATCTGAAGCTAAATTGTGCATTTGGCATGAATTTGAAGCCAAATCGTTTGTTTAAAATCGCTATTTCGCACGAATTTTAATCGAAATCGTGTGTTTCGCATGATATTGAAGCTAAATCGTATGTTTCGCGTGAATTTGAAGCTGATTCGTGTATTTCGCATGAATGTGAATTTAAATTGTTCATATCGCATGAATTTGAAGCTAAATCGTTTGTTCAAAATAGCAATTTCGCTCGAATTTAAATCGAAATCGTGTGTTTCGCTTGATATTGAAGCTAAATCGTATGGTTCGCGTTGATTTAAACCTAATCCGTGCAGTTCGCATGAATCTGAAGCTAAATTGTTCATTTCGCCTGAATTTGAAACCAAATCGTGTGTTCAAAATCGCTATTTCGCTCGAATTTAAATCGAAATCGTGTGTTTCGCATGATATTGAAGCTAAATCGTATGCTTCGCGTGAATTTAAAGCTAATCCGTGTAGTTCGCATGAATCAGAAGCTAAATTGTTCATTTCGCATGTATTTGAAGCTAAATCGTTTGTTTAAAATCGCTATTTTGCACGAATTTGATTCGAAATCGTGTGTTTCGCATGATATTGAAGCTAAATCGTATGTTTCGCGTTGATTTAAAGCTAATCCGTGTATTTCCCATGAATCTGAAGCTAGATTGTTCATTTCGCATGAATTTGAAGCCAAATCGTGTGTTTAAAATCGCTATTTGGCTCGAATTTAAATCGAAATCGTGTGTTTCGCATGATATTGACGATAAATCGTATGTTTCGCGTTGATTTAAAGCTAATCCGTGTATTTCGCATGTATCTGAAGCTAAATTGTTCATTTGGCATGAATTTGAAGCCAAATCGTTTGTTTAAAATCGCTATTTCGCACGAATTTCAATCGAAATCGTGTGTTTCACATGATATTGACGATAAATCGTATGTTTCGCGTTGATTTAAAGCTAATACGTGTATTTCGCATGAATCTGAAGCTATATTGTTCATTTGGCATGAATTTGAAGCCAAATCGTTTGTTTAAAATCGCTATTTCGCACAAATTTTAATCGAAATCGTGTGTTTCGCATGATATTGAAGCTAAATCGTATGTTTCGCGTGAATTTGAAGCTGACTCGTGTATTTCGCATGAATCTGAAGTTAAATTGTTCATATCGCATGAATTTGAAGCTAAATCATTTGTTTAAAATCGCTATTTCGCTCGAATTTAAATCGAAATCCTGTGTTTCGCATGATATTGAAGCTAAATCGTAAGTTTCGCGTTGATTTAAACCTAATCCGTGTAGTTCGCATGAATCTGAAGCTAAATTGTTCATTTCGCCTGAATTTGAAACCAAATCGTTTGTTTAAAATCGTTATTTTGCACGAATTTGAGTCGAAATCGTGTGTTTCGCATGATATTGAAGTTAAATCGTTTGTTTCGTCTGAATTTGAAGTTAATTCGTGTATTTCTCATGAATCTGAAGTTAAATTGTTCATATCGCATGAATTTGAAGCCAAATCGTGTGTTTAAAATCGCTATTTCGCTCGAATTTAAATCGAAATCGTGTGTTTCGCATGATATTGAAGCTAAATCGTATGTTTCGCGTGAATTTGAAGCTAATCCGTGTATTTCGCATGAATATGAACTAAATTGTTCATTTCACATGAATTTGAAGCAAAATCGTTTGGTTAAAGTCGCTATTTCGCACGAATTTCAATCGAAATCGTGTGTTTCGCATGATATTGACGATAACGCGTTGATTCAAAGCTAATACGTGTATTTCGCATGAATCTGAAGCTAAATTGTTCATTTGGCATGAATTTGAAGCCAAATCGTTTGTTTAAAATCGCTATTTCGCACGAATTTTAATCGAAATCGTGTGTTTCGCATGATATTGAAGCTAAATCGTATGTTTCGCGTGAATTTGAAGCTGATTCGTGTATTTCGCATGAATCTGAAGTTAAATTGTTCATATGGCATGAATTTGAAGCTAAATCGTTTGTTTAAAATCGCTATTTCGCTCGAATTTAAATCGAAATCGTGTGTTTCGCATGATATTGAAGCTAAATCGTAAGTTTCGCGTTGATTGAAACCTAATCCGTGTAGTTCGCATGAATCTGAAGCTAAATTGTTCATTTCGCCTGAATTTGAAACCAAATCGTTTGTTTAAAATCGTTATTTTGCACGAATTTGAGTCGAAATCGTGTGTTTCGCATGATATTGAAGTTAAATCGTTTGTTTCGTCTGAATTTGAAGTTAATTCGTGTATTTCTCATGAATCTGAAGTTAAATTGTTCATATCGCATGAATTTGAAGCTAAATCGTTTGTTTAAAATCGCTATTTCGCACGAATTTCAATCGAAATCGTGTGTTTCGCATGATATTGACGATAAATCGTATGTTTCGCGTTGATTCAAAGCTAATACGTGTATTTCGCATGAATCTGAAGCTAAATTGTTCATTTGGCATGAATTTGAAGCCAAATCGTTTGTTTAAAATCGCTATTTCGCACGAATTTTAATCGAAATCGTGTGTTTCGCATGATATTGAAGCTAAATCGTATGTTTCGCGTGAATTTGAAGCTGATTCGTGTATTTCGCATGAATGTGAATTTAAATTGTTCATATCGCATGAATTTGAAGCTAAATCGTTTGTTCAAAATCGCAATTTCGCTCGAATTTAAATCGAAATCGTGTGTTTCGCTTGATATTGAAGCTAAATCGTATGGTTCGCGTTGATTTCAACCTAATCCGTGCAGTTCGCATGAATCTGAAGCTAAATTGTTCATTTCGCCTGAATTTGAAACCAAATCGTGTGTTCAAATCGCTATTTCGCTCGAATTTAATTCTAAATCGTGTGTTTCGCTTGATATTGAAGCTAAATCGTAAGTTTCGCGTTGATTTAAACCTAATCCGAGTAGTTCGCATGAATCTGAAGCTAAATTGTTCATTTCGCCTGAATTTGAAACCAAATCGTTTGTTTAAAATCGCTATTTCGCACGAATTTTAATCGAAATCGTGTGTTTCACATGATATTGACGATAAATCGTATGTTTCGCGTTGATTTATAGCTAATACGTGTATTTCGCATGAATCTGAAGCTAAATTGTGCATTTGGCATGAATTTGAAGCCAAATCGTTTGTTTAAAATCGCTATTTCGCACGAATTTTAATCGAAATCGTGTGTTTCGCATGATATTGAAGCTAAATCGTATGTTTCGCGTGAATTTGAAGCTGATTCGTGTATTTCGCATGAATGTGAATTTAAATTGTTCATATCGCATGAATTTGAAGCTAAATCGTTTGTTCAAAATCGCAATTTCGCTCGAATTTAAATCGAAATCGTGTGTTTCGCTTGATATTGAAGCTAAATCGTATGGTTCGCGTTGATTTCAACCTAATCCGTGCAGTTCGCATGAATCTGAAGCTAAATTGTTCATTTCGCCTGAATTTGAAACCAAATCGTGTGTTCAAAATCGCTATTTCGCTCGAATTTAATTCTAAATCGTGTGTTTCGCTTGATATTGAAGCTAAATCGTAAGTTCGCGTTGATTTAAACCTAATCCGAGTAGTTCGCATGAATCTGAAGCTAAATTGTTCATTTCGCCTGAATTTGAAACCAAATCGTTTGTTTAAAATCGCTATTTTGCACGAATTTGATTCGAAATCGTGTGTTTCGCATGATATTGAAGCTAAATCGTATGTTTCGCGATGATTTAAAGCTAATTCGTGTATTTCGCATGAATATGAACTAAATTGTTCATTTCACATGAATTTGAAGCTAAATCGTTTGGTTAAAGTCGCTATTTCGCACGAATTTCAATCGAAAACGTGTGTTTCGCATGATATTGAAGTTAAATCGTTTGTTTCGTCTGAATTTGAAGTTAATTCGTGTATTTCTCATGAATCTGAAGTTAAATTGTTCATATCGCATGAATTTGAAGCCAAATCGTGTGTTTAAAATCGCTATTTCGCTCGAATTTAAATCGAAATCGTGTGTTTCGCATGATATTGAAGCTAAATCGTATGTTTCGCGTGAATTTGAAGCTAATCCGTGTATTTCGCATGAATATGAACTAAATTGTTCATTTCACATGAATTTGAAGCAAAATCGTTTGGTTAAAGTCGCTATTTCGCACGAATTTCAATCGAAATCGTGTGTTTCGCATGATATTGACGATAAATCGTATGTTTCGCGTTGATTCAAAGCTAATACGTGTATTTCGCATGAATCTGAAGCTAAATTGTTCATTTGGCATGAATTTGAAGCCAAATCGTTTGTTTAAAATCGCTATTTCGCACGAATTTTAATCGAAATCGTGTGTTTCGCATGATATTGAAGCTAAATCGTATGTTTCGCGTGAATTTGAAGCTGATTCGTGTATTTCGCATGAATCTGAAGTTAAATTGTTCATATGGCATGAATTTGAAGCTAAATCGTTTGTTTAAAATCGCTATTCGCTCGAATTTAAATCGAAATCGTGTGTTTCGCATGATATTGAAGCTAAATCGTAAGTTTCGCGTTGATTGAAACCTAATCCGTGTAGTTCGCATGAATCTGAAGCTAAATTGTTCATTTCGCCTGAATTTGAAACCAAATCGTTTGTTTAAAATCGTTATTTTGCACGAATTTGAGTCGAAATCGTGTGTTTCGCATGATGTTGAAGTTAAATCGTTTGTTTCGTCTGAATTTGAAGTTAATTCGTGTATTTCTCATGAATCTGAAGTTAAATTGTTCATATCGCATGAATTTGAAGCTAAATCGTTTGTTTAAAATCGCTATTTCGCACGAATTTCAATCGAAATCGTGTGTTTCGCATGATATTGACTTTAAATCGTATGTTTCGCGTTGATTTAAAGCTAATCCGTGTATTTCGCATGAATCTGAAGCTAAATTGTTCATATCGCATGAATTTGAAGCCAAATCGTGTGTTCAAAATCGCTATTTCGCTCGAATTTGAATCGAAATCGTGTGTTTCGCATGATATTGAAGCTAAATCGTATGTTTCGCGTGAATTTAAAGCTAATCCGTGTACTTCGCATGAATCTGAAGCTATATTGTTCATTTCGCATGAATTTGAAGCTAAACCGTTTGTTTAAAATCGCCATGATGCACGAATTTGAATCGAAATCGTGTGTTTCGCATGATATTGAAGCTCAATAGTATGTTTCGCGTGAATTAAAGCTAATCCGTGTAGTTCGCATGAATCTGAAGTTAAATTGTTCATATCGCATGAATTTGAACCTAAATCGTTTGTTTAAAATCGTTATTTCGCACGAATTTCAATCGAAATCGTTTGTTTCGCATGATATTGAAGCTAAATCGTATGTTTCGCGTTGATTTCAAGCTAATTCGTGTATTTCGCATGAATGTGAATTTAAATTTTTCATATCGCATGAATTTGAAGCCAAATCGTGTGTTCAAAATCGCTATTTCGCGCGAATTTAAATCGAAATCGTGTGTTTCGCATGATATTGAAGCTAAATCGTATGCTTCGCGTGAATTTAAAGCTAATCCGTGTAGTTCGCATGAATCAGAAGCTAAATTGTTCATTTCGCATGTATTTGAAGCTAAATCGTTTGTTTAAAATCGCTATTTTGCACGAATTTGATTCGAAATCGTGTGTTTCGCATGATATTGAAGTTAAATCGTATGTTTCGCGTCGATTTAAACCTAATCCGTGTAGTTCGCATGAATCTGAAGCTAAATTGTTCATTTGGCATGAATTTGAAACCAAATCGTTTGTTTAAAATCGTTATTTTGCACGAATTTGAATCGAAATCGTGTGTTTCGCATGATGTTGAAGTTAAATCGTTTGTTTCGTCTGAATTTGAAGTTAATTCGTGTATTTCTCATGAATCTGAAGTTAAATTGTTCATATCGCATGAATTTGAAGCTAAATCGTTTGTTTAAAATCGCTATTTCGCACGAATTTCAATCGAAATCGTGTGTTTCGCATGATATTGTCTTTAAATCGTATGTTTCGCGTTGATTTAAAGCTAATCCGTATATTTCGCATGAATCTGAAGCTAAATTGTTCATATCGCATGAATTTGAAGCCAAATCGTGTGTTCAAAATCGCTATTTCGCTCGAATTTGGATCGAAATCGTGTGTTTCGCATGATATTGAAGCTAAGTCGTATGTTTCGCGTGAATTTGAAGCTGATTCGTGTATTTCGCATGAATCTGAAGCTAAATTGTTCATTTCGCATGAATTTGAATCTAAATCGTTTGGTTAAAGTCGCTATTTCGCACGAATTTCAATCGAAATCGTGTGTTTCGCATGATATTGAAGCTAAGTCGTATGTTTCGCGTGAATTTGAAGCTGATTCGTGTATTTCGCATGAATCTGAAGCTAAATTGTTCATTTCGCATGAATTTGAATCTAAATCGTTTGGTTAAAGTCGCTATTTCGCACGAATTTCAATCGAAATCGTGTGTTTCGCATGATATTGAAGCTAAATCGTATGCTTCGCGTGAATTTAAAGCTAATCCGTGTAGTTCGCATGAATCAGAAGCTAAATTGTTCATTTCGCATGTATTTGAAGCTAAATCGTTTGTTTAAAATCGCTATTTTGCACGAATTTGATTCGAAATCGTGTGTTTCGCATGATATTGAAGCTAAATCGTATGTTTCGCGTTGATTTAAAGCTAATCCGTGTATTTCCCATGAATCTGAAGCTAGATTGTTCATTTCGCATGAATTTGAAGCCAAATCGTGTGTTTAAAATCGCTATTTGGCTCGAATTTAAATCGAAATCGTGTGTTTCGCATGATATTGAAGCTAAATCGTATGTTTCGCGATGATTTAAAGCTAATCCGTGTATTTCGCATGAATCTGAAGCTAAATTGTTCATTTCGCATGAGTTTGAAGCAAAATCGTTTGGTTAAATTCGCTATTTCGCACGAATTTCAATCGAAATCGTGTGTTTCGCATGATATTGACGATAAATCGTATGTTTCGCGTTGATTTAAAGCTAATCCGTGTATTTCGCATGAATCTGAAGCTAAATTGTTCATTTGGCATGAATTGAAGCCAAATCGTTTGTTTAAAATCGCTATTTCGCACGAATTTCAATCGAAATCTTGTGTTTCACATGATATTGACGATAAATCGTATGTTTCGCGTTGATTTATAGCTAATACGTGTATTTCGCATGAATCTGAAGCTAAATTGTGCATTTGGCATGAATTTGAAGCCAAATCGTTTGTTTAAAATCGCTATTTCGCACGAATTTTAATCGAAATCGTGTGTTTCGCATGATATTGAAGCTAAATCGTATGTTTCGCGTGAATTTGAAGCTGATTCGTGTATTTCGCATGAATGTGAATTTAAATTGTTCATATCGCATGAATTTGAAGCTAAATCGTTTGTTCAAAATCGCAATTTCGCTCGAATTTAAATCGAAATCGTGTGTTTCGCTTGATATTGAAGCTAAATCGTATGGTTCGCGTTGATTTAAACCTAATCCGTGCAGTTCGCATGAATCTGAAGCTAAATTGTTCATTTCGCCTGAATTTGAAACCAAATCGTGTGTTCAAAATCGCTATTTCGCTCGAATTTAAATCGAAATCGTGTGTTTCGCATGATATTGAAGCTAAATCGTATGCTTCGCGTGAATTTAAAGCTAATCCGTGTAGTTCGCATGAATCAGAAGCTAAATTGTTCATTTCGCATGTATTTGAAGCTAAATCGTTTGTTTAAAATCGCTATTTTGCACGAATTTGATTCGAAATCGTGTGTTTCGCATGATATGAAGCTAAATCGTATGTTTCGCGTTGATTTAAAGCTAATCCGTGTATTTCCCATGAATCTGAAGCTAGATTGTTCATTTCGCATGAATTTGAAGCCAAATCGTGTGTTTAAAATCGCTATTTGGCTCGAATTTAAATCGAAATCGTGTGTTTCGCATGATATTGAAGCTAAATCGTATGTTTCGCGATGATTTAAAGCTAATCCGTGTATTTCGCATGAATCTGAAGCTAAATTGTTCATTTCGCATGAATTTGCAGCAAAATCGTTTGGTTAAATTCGCTATTTCGCACGATTTCACATGATATTGACGATAAATCGTATGTTTCGCGTTGATTATAGCTAATACGTGTATTTCGCATGAATCTGAAGCTAAATTGTGCATTTGGCATGAATTTGAAGCCAAATCGTTTGTTTAAAATCGCTATTTCGCACGAATTTTAATCGAAATCGTGTGTTTCGCATGATATTGAAGCTAAATCGTATGTTTCGCGTGAATTTGAAGCTGATTCGTGTATTTCGCATGAATGTGAATTTAAATTGTTCATATCGCATGAATTTGAAGCTAAATCGTTTGTTCAAATCGCAATTTCGCTCGAATTTAAATCGAAATCGTGTGTTTCGCTTGATATTGAAGCTAAATCGTATGGTTCGCGTTGATTTAAACCTAATCCGTGCAGTTCGCATGAATCTGAAGCTAAATTGTTCATTTCGCCTGAATTTGAAACCAAATCGTGTGTTCAAAATCGCTATTTCGCTCGAATTTAATTCTAAATCGTGTGTTCGCTTGATATTGAAGCTAAATCGTAAGTTTCGCGTTGATTAAACCTAATCCGAGTAGTTCGCATGAATCTGAAGCTAAATTGTTCATTTCGCCTGAATTTGAAACCAAATCGTTTGTTTAAAATCGCTATTTTGCACGAATTTGATTCGAAATCGTGTGTTTCGCATGATATTGAAGCTAAATCGTATGTTTCGCGATGATTTAAAGCTAATTCGTGTATTTCGCATGAATATGAACTAAATTGTTCATTTCACATGAATTTGAAGCTAAATCGTTTGGTTAAAGTCGCTATTTCGCACGGAATTTCAATCGAAAACGTGTGTTTCGCATGATATTGAAGTTAAATCGTTTGTTTCGTCTGAATTTGAAGTTAATTCGTGTATTTCTCATGAATCTGAAGTTAAATTGTTCATATCGCATGAATTTGAAGCCAAATCGTGTGTTTAAAATCGCTATTTCGCTCGAATTTAAATCGAAATCGTGTGTTTCGCATGATATTGAAGCTAAATCGTATGTTTCGCGTGAATTTGAAGCTAATCCGTGTATTTCGCATGAATATGAACTAAATTGTTCATTTCACATGAATTTGAAGCAAAATCGTTTGGTTAAAGTCGCTATTTCGCACGAATTTCAATCGAAATCGTGTGTTTCGCATGATATTGACGATAAATCGTATGTTTCGCGTTGATTCAAAGCTAATACGTGTATTTCGCATGAATCTGAAGCTAAATTGTTCATTTGCATGAATTTGAAGCCAAATCGTTTGTTTAAAATCGCTATTTCGCACGAATTTTAATCGAAATCGTGTGTTTCGCATGATATTGAAGCTAAATCGTATGTTTCGCGTGAATTTGAAGCTGATTCGTGTATTTCGCATGAATCTGAAGTTAAATTGTTCATATGGCATGAATTTGAGCTAAATCGTTTGTTTAAAATCGCTATTTCGCTCGAATTTAAATCGAAATCGTGTGTTTCGCATGATATTGAAGCTAAATCGTAAGTTTCGCGTTGATTGAACCTAATCCGTGTAGTTCGCATGAATCTGAAGCTAAATTGTTCATTTCGCCTGAATTTGAAACCAAATCGTTTGTTTAAAATCGTTATTTTGCACGAATTTGAGTCGAAATCGTGTGTTTCGCATGATGTTGAAGTTAAATCGTTTGTTTCGTCTGAATTTGAAGTTAATTCGTGTATTTCTCATGAATCTGAAGTTAAATTGTTCATATCGCATGAATTTGAAGCTAAATCGTTTGTTTAAAATCGCTATTTCGCACGAATTTCAATCGAAATCGTGTGTTTCGCATGATATTGACTTTAAATCGTATGTTTCGCGTTGATTTAAAGCTAATCCGTGTATTTCGCATGAATCTGAAGCTAAATTGTTCATATCGCATGAATTTGAAGCCAAATCGTGTGTTCAAATCGCTATTTCGCTCGAATTTGAATCGAAATCGTGTGTTTCGCATGATATTGAAGCTAAATCGTATGTTTCGCGTGAATTTAAAGCTAATCCGTGTACTTCGCATGAATCTGAAGCTATATTGTTCATTTCGCATGAATTTGAAGCTAAACCGTTTGTTTAAAATCGCCATGATGCACGAATTTGAATCGAAATCGTGTGTTTCGCATGATATTGAAGCTCAATAGTATGTTTCGCGTGAATTTAAAGCTAATCCGTGTAGTTCGCATGAATCTGAAGTTAAATTGTTCATATCGCATGAATTTGAACCTAAATCGTTTGTTTAAAATCGTTATTTCGCACGAATTTCAATCGAAATCGTTTGTTTCGCATGATATTGAAGCTAAATCGTATGTTTCGCGTTGATTTAAAGCTAATTCGTGTATTTCGCATGAATGTGAATTTAAATTTTTCATATCGCATGAATTTGAAGCCAAATCGTGTGTTCAAAATCGCTATTTCGCGCGAATTTAAATCGAAATCGTGTGTTTCGCATGATATTGAAGCTAAATCGTATGCTTCGCGTGAATTTAAAGCTAATCCGTGTAGTTCGCATGAATCAGAAGCTAAATTGTTCATTTCGCATGTATTTGAAGCTAAATCGTTTTGTTTAAAATCGCTATTTTGCACGAATTTGATTCGAAATCGTGTGTTTCGCATGATATTGAAGCTAAATCGTATGTTTCGCGTCGATTTAAACCTAATCCGTGTAGTTCGCATGAATCTGAAGCTAAATTGTTCATTTCGCCTGAATTTGAAACCAAATCGTTTGTTTAAATCGCTATTTTGCACGAATTTGAATCGAAATCGTGTGTTTCGCATGATATTGAAGCTAAATCGTATGTTTCGCGTGAATTAAAGCTAATCCGTGTACTTCGCATGAATCTGAAGCTAAATTGTTCATTTCGCATGAATTTGAAGCTAAACCGTTTGTTTAAAATCGCTATGATGCACGAATTTGAATCGAAATCGTGTGTTTCGCATGATATTGAAGCTAAATCGTATGTTTCGCGTGAATTTAAAGCTAATCCGTGTAGTTCGCATGAATCTGAAGCTAAATTGTTCATTTCGCATGAATTTGAAGCCAAATCGTGTGTTTAAAATCGCTATTTGGCTCGAATTTAAATCGAAATCGTGTGTTTCGCATGATATTGAAGTTAAATCGTATGTTTCGCGTTGATTTAAAGCTAATACGTGTATTTCTCATGAATCTGAAGATAAATTGTTCATATCGCATGAATTTGAATCCAAATCGTTTGTTTAAAATCGCTATTCGCACGAATTGGATCGAAATCGTGTGTTTCGCATGATATTGAAGTTAAATCGTTTGTTTTGTTTGAATTTGAAGCTAATTCGTGTATTTCTCATGAATCTGAAGTTAAATTGTTCATATCGCATGAATTTGAAGCCAAATCGTTTGTTTAAAATCGCTATTTCGCACGAATTTGGATCGAAATCGTGTGTTTCGCATGATATTGAAGCTAAATCGTATGTTTCGCTTGAATTTGAAGCTGATTCGTGTATTTCGAATGAATCTGAAGCTAAATTGTTCATTTCGCATGAATTTGAAGCTAAATCGTTTGTTCAAAATCGCAATTTCGCTCGAATTTAAATCGAAATCGTGTGTTTCGCTTGATATTGAAGCTAAATCGTATGGTTCGCGTTGATTTAAACCTAATCCGTGCAGTTCGCATGAATCTGAAGCTAAATTGTTCATTTCGCCTGAATTTGAAACCAAATCGTGTGTTCAAAATCGCTATTCGCTCGAATTTAAATCGAAATCGTGTGTTTCGCATGATATTGAAGCTAAATCGTATGCTTCGCGTGAATTTAAAGCTAATCCGTGTAGTTCGCATGAATCAGAAGCTAAATTGTTCATTTCGCATGTATTTGAAGCTAAATCGTTTGTTTAAATCGCTATTTTGCACGAATTTGATTCGAAATCGTGTGTTTCGCATGATATTGAAGCTAAATCGTATGTTTCGCGTTGATTTAAAGCTAATCCGTGTATTTCCCATGAATCTGAAGCTAGATTGTTCATTTCGCATGAATTTGAAGCCAAATCGTGTGTTTAAAATCGCTATTTGGCTCGAATTTAAATCGAAATCGTGTGTTTCGCATGATATTGAAGCTAATCGTATGTTTCGCGATGATTTAAAGCTAATCCGTGTATTTCGCATGAATCTGAAGCTAAATTGTTCATTTCGCATGAATTTGAAGCAAAATCGTTTGGTTAAATTCGCTATTTCGCACGAATTTCAATCGAAATCGTGTGTTTCGCATGATATTGACGATAAATCGTATGTTTCGCGTTGATTTAAAGCTAATCCGTGTATTTCGCATGAATCTGAAGCTAAATTGTTCATTTGGCATGAATTTGAAGCCAAATCGTTTGTTTAAAATGGCTATTTCGCACGAATTTCTATCGAAATCGTGTGTTTCACATGATATTGACGATAAATCGTATGTTTCGCGTTGATTTATAGCTAATACGTGTATTTCGCATGAATCTGAAGCTAAATTGTGCATTTGGCATGAATTTGAAGCCAAATCGTTTGTTTAAAATCGCTATTTCGCACGAATTTT